>NW_027140478.1:150000-342500 GCF_036365525.1 Heterodontus francisci | reverse complement strand
CACATACACACACGCATATATTTACACACAGATACAAATACATAGACACAGAGAGACACACATACACAGGTAGAGATACACACTCACACAGCGACATACACTCGCACACACATAATGACATACACACATATATATAGAGACAGAGACATAAATTCACATACACGCATCCACACACATATGGAGATAGAGAGCTGCACATACACACACACATACACACTCTCTGAGGCACACACACATATACACTTACACACATACAAAGACATATACATACACACATACAAAGACATATACATACACACATACAAAGACATACACACTCTCTCATTCACAGACATATACACAAATACACATACAAAGACATATACACACTCTCTCATTCACAGACATATACACAAATACACATACAAAGACATACACACTCTCTCATTCACAGACATATACACAAATACACATACAAAGACATATACACACTCTCTCATTCACAGACATATACACAAATACACATACAAAGACATACACACTCTCTCATTCACAGACATATACACAAATACACATACAAAGACATACACACTCTCTCATTCACAGACAAATACACAAATACACATACAAAGACATACACACTCTCTCATTCACAGACATATACACAAATACACATACAAAGACATATACACTCTCACATAGACATATACACACACATACGCATGCACAAAGACATATACACTTGCGCTCTCACACAAAGAGACACAGATAAACACACACTGACACATATACACACACTCATAGACTCATACAAGGACACACAGACAGGTATATACACAAATACAGGCAAACACACACACTACAGACATAGAGGGTCTGCAGGAGCTGGTGTATTTGAGATGGGATTTGCTGGAAGCCTCTGCCTATGAGGGATATTTTGAGCTGGGACTTGTCTGAGGTTGCAGTCTCAATCTGGGCTGTTTGAGCTGGAGCCTGCGGGAGGCCTCGTGCTCAGCTTGGGATGTTTGAGCTGGGGCCTACTGAAGGCTCAAGTGAATGTTTCAGCTGGGACCTGCTGGTGTTCTCTGTCTCTGTGGGTTGTTTCAGCTGGGTGGGGCCTGCTGGTATTCTCTACCTGTGCGGAATGTTGGAACTGGAGCCTGCCAGCAGCCTCTGTCTCTGTGGGATGTTTGAGTTGGGATACCCTGGAGTACTCGGGCTCTATGGGATACTTGAGCAAGCGTCTGCTGGAGACCTCTGGCTTGGCTGGGTGTTTCAGCTGAAGGTCTCTGTGTCTGTTGGACGCCCCCGCAGGAATCCTTTGACTCTGTGAACGTATGAACATGTGAATTAGCAGCAGGAGTAGGCTATTCGGCCCCTCAAGCCTGCCCCACCATTCGATAAGATCAGGGCTGATTTGATTGTAATCTCGTCTTCACATTCCTGCCTGCTCCCCTCAAAACCCTTGACTCCCTTGCCTGTCAAGAATCTATCTCACTCGGCCTTGAATATGTTCAGTGACCCCCAACCTCAACTGCTCTCTGCGGAAGCCAGGTGGTAAGGACTGTGGCTGTCCCCCGCTGTTCACCTCCCAACTGACCATAGCAAGTGTTTTTGTTCCTAGTGTTTTAACCCTTTGTGATTCATTTGTCAAGTAAACAGACAGCAACAGGTTTTCTTGTAAGTTTAAAACAGAAGATTAACTACTTATTGAGCAGTATTCATTCCTGAAATTGTCACAACCACACCCACGCACGCATTCACTCACACATACATACACACACACACGCAAGAATAGTTAGACAGAGCGGAAAAGAGTAGGTGGTTTGAAGTGAGGTAGGTGTCCAGGGTTTGTGGTAAACCTGTTGAATCATCTTGGAGGACAGTTTATTTTTTAAAGTTGCAGGCCTGGGCTGTTTGTGGACTTTTCTGGTGGTTGAGACTTCAGTCTGGAGGTGGTGGTCACTTCTCAGTCCTCTGCTGCAACAAGTTGAAGTGTACATTTCACAGCAGGGCTCCTTCTTTGGCTTTTGCTGGGTCTCACCCAGCTCTCAGTTGGACGGGCTTTCATGATGTTTGTTCTGATCTTCCCCTCCCTCTCCCTACTTTTTAAGGTAAAAGTCTCTCACATTTTGCCTCTGTTGGGAGGCATCGATCTCCTTCCCTGTGGTGACCAACAATGGACTAGGATGTGGCTTCTTTGTTTCAGGAGAACCCATTCAATTCAAAAATTTGCCTTGATGGGTTCAGGATGGGTGTAATTGACTCCTCTTAGATTTGGATTGTATCCTTTTCTCAAAGATACTAAGACCGTTTAAATATTCAGGGCCAGGTCATTTGACCTTTGGCAGCCATGTTTGCAGCACATGGTTCACTTTTTTGATGGATAAGTCAATTTTTATAACTCTTCAGTTTGGGTTCTATATTTTCAATTGCTCCACTTCACCTGAGCGTAACACCTTTCTTAAGTAACGAGACCAAAACTGTACAAAGTACTCCAGACGTGGTCTCACCCAGATTCTGTACAGCTGTAACAACAATTCCCGATGTTTATATTCTATTCCCCTTGCGATAAACGACAACTTTATATTTGCCTTCCTAATCACTTGCTGTACCTGCATGCCAACCTTTTGTGATTCATATACCAGGACACCCAGATCCCTCTGTACTGCAGAGTTCTACAAACTTTCCCCATTTAAATAATATACATCTTTTCTATTCTTCCTGCCAAAGTGGACAAGTTCACATTTTCCAACATTATACTCCATCTGCCATATTTTTGTCCACTCACTTAATCTCTCTATATCCCCTTGTAGACTCTTTATGTTCTCTTGACAACTTGCATCCTTACCTATCTTTGTGTCATCGGCAAGTTTAGCAACCATACATTAGGTCCCTACATCCAAATCATTGATATAGACAGTAAATAGTTGAGGCCCCAGCACTGATCCTTGTGGCACTCCACTAGCCGTATCCTGCCAACCTGAAAATGCCCATTTATCCCTACTCTCTGCTTCCTGTTAACTAACCAATCCTCTAACCATGCTAATATATTACCCCCTTAACCATGAGCTCTTATTTTGTGTAGTAACCGTTGATGTGGCACCTTATCAAAGCCTTTTGGAAATCCAAGTATACCACATCTACGGGTTCCCCTTTATCCATGTTGCTTTATACTTCCTCAAAGAACTCTAATAAATTAATCAAACACGATTTCCCTTTCACAAAACCATGTTGACTCTGCCTGATTGCATTATGATTTTCTCCCTCCTTTCTTGAATGGAGGAGTTACATTAGCTATTTTCCAATCTGCTGAGATCTTTCCAGAATCCAGGGAATTTTGGAAGGTCACAACCAACGCATCTACCATCTCTGCAGACACTTCTTTTCAGGCCCTCGGGTGCAGGCCGTCAGGTCTTGGGGCCTTGTCAGTCTTCTGCTCTAATAGTTTTTTCAGTACCACTTTCCTGGTGGTTATGATTGTTTTACATTCGTCCCTCCCTTTTACCTTTTTTTTATTAAGTATCTTTGGGATTTTTTTGTGTCTTCTACAGTGAAGCCCAACACAAAATATCTGTTCCACACTTCTGGCATTTTCTTGGTGCCTGTTATTAATTCCCCAGACTCACTCTCTAGAGAACCAATGCCCACCTGAGTTACCCTTATCCTTTCTAAATATTTGTAGAAACTCTTGCTTTCTGTTTTTTATATTTCTAGCTAACTTTCATATGCTAATTTCTCTCTTTTCCTTAGACATTCTTTGCTGGGTTTTGAAAACCATCCAGTCTACTGAAATACTAAGCTTCGTGGAATTTTACCCTTTTTCTTTCAATGTGTGGGATGTTTGGGTTTAGACCTGTTGGAGGCTGATATCGCAATTTGTGGCTTCTTTGAGTTCGGGCCTGCTGGAGGCCTCAGCTTTTGTGGGATGTTTTCGTGTGGCCTGCTGGAGTGCTCTGCCACAGCCTTGGAGGTGTGAGCTGGGGTCTGCTGGAGGCCTCTTGGTTTGTGGTATCTTTGAGTTCAGGCCTGCTGGAGGCCTAAGCCTCTGTGTGATGCTTGTGTTGAGACCTGCTGGAGGCTTCTGCCTCTCTCTCTCTCTCTCTCTTGGTTGTTTGAGCTGGGGGCTGTAGGAAGCCTCGGCCCTCTGTGGGGCAGTTGGAATTCTGTTTCTGTGGGGTTATTTGAGTGGGGGCCTGCTGGAGCTCCCTGGCTTTGTGTAGGACATTTGAGCTTTGACCTGATGGAATTCCCTGCCTCGGTGGGTTATTTGGTCAGGGAGCTTCTGGAATTCTCGGCCTAGATGGAATGTTGCAGCCTGGGCCTGCGAGAGGCCTCTGGCTTAATGGGAGTTCTCTGCCTCTGTGGGATGTTTGAATTGGGGCCTGCTCAATTCCTCTGCCTCTGCATGGGATGTTTGAGCTGGGGCCTGCTGGAGACCTCGTGTCTACGTGAGATGTTTGAGTTGAGGCCTGCGGGCAGCCTCGAGCTCCGTTGGTTGTTTCAATTGAGGCCTGTTGAAGGCCTAGCATTCTGTGTGATGTTTGAGCTGGGATATCCTGGACTGCTCTAACTCTATGGCTCAGTTAGATTTTCAGCTGGGACCTGTTGGGGGACTCTTTCTGTTGGAAGTTTGAGCGGGATTTTGCTGGAGTCCTTTGCATGATGTTTTCGATGGGACCTCTTGGCGGACCGTTTTGCTGTGAGGTGTTTGAGCTGGGGCCTGCTGGAGGCCTCTGCCTTTGTGGAATGTTTTAGTGTGGGCTGCTGGAGGACTCTGACTCAGAGTTGGAGGTATGAGCCGGGGCCTGATGGAGGCCTCAAACTCTGTGCTGGAATTTTGAGCTGGGGCCTGCTGGAATTGTCTGTTTATGTGGGATGTTACTGTTGTGGCCTACAGAAAGCCTCTGTCTCTGCGGGATAATTTCGCAGATGCCTGTTGGAGGCCTCTGAAACTGCAGGATGTTTGTGCTGGGGCCTGCTGGAGGCCTGAACATCTGCAGGATGTTTAGTTTTGTGCCTGCTGGGGCCTTCTGTCTCTGTAGGATTTTTGAGCTGGGAGAAGCTGGAGGCCCCTGCCTCTGGAATGTTTGAGCTGGTGTCTGCTGGAGGCCTCTGTCTGTGTGGGATGTTTGAGCTGGAGCCTGATGGAGGCCTCTGTCTCGGTGGGATGTCTGAGCTGGGGCCTGCTGGCAGCCTCTGCCTTTGTGGCCTGTTGGAATTGGGACCTGCTGGAGGACTCAGTCGCTATGGGATGTTGGAGCTGGTGGCCTGTTGGAGGCCTCTGTCTCTGTGGGGAGTCATAGAGTCATTTACCACACAGAAGGAGGCCATTTGGCCCATCGAGTCCATGCCGGCTCTCTGTAGAGCAATCCAGTCAGTCCCATTCCCTCGCTCTATCCCTCTAGCCCTGCAGGTTTATTACCCTCAAGTGCCCATCCAATTTCTTTTTGAAATCATTGATGTTCTCTGTTTCTACCACCCTCCGAGACAACGAGTTCCAGGTCATTACCACTCGCTGTGTAAAAAAGTTCTTCCTAACATCCCATGCGACTTTTGCCCAAAACCTTCAATTTGTGTCCCCCTAGTCCTAGTACCATTAGTAAATGGGAACAGCTTTACTATGTCTATCTTATCTAAACCTGTCATTATCTTGTGCACCTCTATCAAATCTCCTTTGCCCCAAGGAGAACAAACCCAGATTTTCCAACCTAACCTTGCAACTAAATTCCCTCATCCCTGGAACCATTCTGGTAAATCTCCTCTGCACCCTCTCAAGGACCCTCACCTCCTTCCTAAAGTGTGGTGATCAGAACTGGATGCAATACTCTAGTTGTGGCCTAACCAGAGCTTGATAAAAATTCAGCATAACCCCCCCACCCCCCCCCCCTGCTGTTGTACTCAATGCCTTTATTTATGAAGCCCAGGATCTCATATGCTTTACTAACTACTCTCTCAAAGATCGGTGCACGTGAACACCCCCCCCCCATGTCCCTCTTGTTCCTGCACACTCTTTAGACTTGTACCATTAAGTCTATATTGCCTCTCCATATTCCTTCTGCCAGAGTGCGTCACCTCACGCTTCTCTGCATTAAACTCCATTTGCCACTTGTCTGCCCATTCTGCTCGCCTGTCTATGTCCTGTTGCAGACAATTCGGATCATCCTCACTGCCTGCCATACCTCCTAGTTTCATATCATTGGCAAATTTTGAAATTCTATTCTGTATTCCAATTACCAAGTCATTTTTACATATAGCATGAAAAGTGGTGGTCCCAGAACTGACCCTTGGGGAACACCACTGTCTACAATCCTCCAGTCTGAAAAATAACCATTTACTATGAATTGCTGTTTTCTATCCTTAAGCCATTTCTTTATATCCAATTGGACACTGACCCTCCTATTTCATGCGCCTCAGTTTTGTTAACCAACCTTTTACTTTATCAAACGCTTTCTTAAAATCCATATAAACAACATCCACCGCATTCCCTTCATCAACCTTCTCTGTTAGTTCATCCGAAAAATCAATTAATTTACTCAAGCATGATCTGCCTTTTACAAATCTGTGCTCGCTCTCCTTAATTAATTCAAACCTCTCCAAGTCCCTGTTGATTTTTTTCCCTGATTATTGTTTCTAAAACCTTACCCACCGCCGATGTTAAACTAATTGGCCTGGAGTTACCAGGACTGTCCTTACACTCTTTCTTGAATAAGAGTGTCACATTTGCCACTCTCTACTCCTCTGGCACCTCCCCCATATCCAGGGAAGATTATGACGAGCCCTTTCCGCTACTCCAACCCCACTTCCTATAGAAACCTGGGATGCAAGCCATCCGGACCTGGGGACTTATCCACTGTAAGCAGAACCAGCCTTTCAGTACATCCTGCCTACAATTTTCACCCCATCCACTACCTCTACCAGCTCTGCTTCTACTGATATTTTGTCCGCATCCTCTTCCTCAGTAAACACCGATGCAAAGTACTCATTAAGTATTAAATAGAAACAAAAAGTGCTGGAAATACTGGCAGCGTCTGTGGAGAGAAGTCGAGTTAACGTTTCAGGTCAGTGACCTTTCATCGGAACTGGCAAAGGTTAGAAATGTAATCCTTTTTAAACAGATGAAGTGTTGGGGGGGGGGTGCAAAAGAGAACAAAAGGGAAGGTGTTGATAGGACATAGGGTCACAGAGAATAACTGACAAGGAGGTCATGGGGCAAAGGCAAAGAGTGTGTTAATGGTGTGGTGAAAGAGGAAGGATTAGAGCAGAGAGGGTGTTAAATGAGAGAATAATGAACTGCCCTAGCCTAAAGCACAAACATGAAAAAAACAGTGGGCAGGCATATGGTAAAAAAAATTGAATGATGAAGCAAACTAAAATAAAATGAAATAAAAATTTTAAAAAACTAAAAATAAAAAAGTGGGCTCGTCATGCTCTGAAATGATTGAACTTAATGTTCCGTCCGGCAGGCTGTAGTGTGCCTAATCGGTAAATGAGATGCTGTTCCTCGAGCTTGTGTTGATGTTCACTGGAACACTGCAGCAATCCCAGGACTGAGATGTGTGCAGGGGGGCACTGTCCTTTTCCCTCAATCGAGGAATGTTTGATTTGTGCCCAGTTGGATGTCTCTCTCTCTGTTGGATGTTTGACCTTGGACCTGCTGGAGTTCTCTAGCTGTGTGGGATTTTGGAGCTGGGATATCCTGGAATGTTGTGCCTCTGTGGGATGTTGGAGTTGGTGCCCACTGTAAGCTTCTGGCTGAATTGGGATGATTGTGTTGAGGCCTGTAAGAGGCCTCTGCCTCAATGTGATTTTTGTGTAGGGGCGTGCTGGAGGCCTGCTGGAGTTCCCTGGTTCTGTCTAGGATAGTTGAGTTGGGGCCTGCTGCAGGCCTCTGTGGAATTTTTTTAACTGGGGCCTGCCAGATGCCTCTGGCTCAATTTAGGCTGTATGAGCTGTTGTAGGCCTTTGCCTCAGTGTGGTATGTTTGCATCGGGACATGACACCACTTTCTCTGTGGGATGTTTGATTTGGGGCCTGCTGGATGCCTCTGTGTCTGATGGAGGTTTGAGCTGGGACCTGCTGGAGACCTTTAGCTTAGCGTTGAATTTTTAAGCTGGGGCCTGCTGGATGCCTTTGTCTCTGTGAGAGGTTGGAGCTGGGGTCTGCTGGAGGCTTTAGCTCAGCGTTGGTTGGTTGAGTTGGGGCCTGCTGGAGGCCTCTGTCTCTGTGAGGTTGCATTAGTTGGGACCTGTGTGGGCTCTCTGGCTCTGTATGGGCTGTTTGAGTTGAGACCAGCTGGGCCTTCTGTCGGTGTGGGACCTTTATTGAGCTGGGCCTGCTGGAGATCTCTGCCTCTGTGGGACATTTGAGCTGGGTCCTGTTGGAGCCCTCTTGTGTCTGTGGGATGTTTGAGTTGGGGCCTGCTGGAGGCCTCTTTCTCTGTAGTATGTATCAGATGGGGGCCTGCGTTAGCCTTCAATCTCTGTGGGATGTTTGAGTTGGGGCCCGCTGGTGGCCTCTGTATCTGTGGGATGTTTGAGTTGGGGGCCTGCTGGAGGCCTCTTTCTCTGTAGTATGTATCAGATGGGGGCCTGCTGGAGCCTTCAATCTCTGTGGGATGTTTGAGTTGGGGCCCGCTGGTGGCCTCTGTATCTGTGGGATGTTTGAGTTGGGGGCCTGCTGGAGGCCTCTTTCTCTGTAGTATGTATCAGATGGGGGCCTGCGTTAGCCTTCAATCTCTGTGGGATGTTTGAGTTGGGGGCCTGCTGGAGGCCTCTTTCTCTGTAGTATGTATCAGATGGGGACCTGCTGGAGCCTTCAGTCTCTGTGGGATGTTTGAGTTGGGGCCTGCTGGTGGCCTCTGGGTCTGTGGGATGTTTGAGCTGGGGTCTGCTGGTGGCCTCTGTTTCTGTACGATGTTTGTGTTGGGGCCTGCTGGTGGCCTCTGTGTCTGTGGGATGTTTGAGCTGGGGTCTGCAATGAGTTATCGACAAAGTGAGTGGGCAGTAGCAAAGTGGCAGATGGAGTACAATGTGGGGAAGTGTGAAGTTATTCACTTTGGTTTTAAGAATAGAAAAGCAGAACATTTTTCAAAAGGTGTGATACTTTTAAATGTCAATGTTCAGAGAGACCTGGGTGTGCTCCGACAAGGAATACAAAGTTAGCATACATGTACGGAAGGCAAATGGGATGTTGGGCCTTTATTGCAAGGGGGTTGGAGTACAGGAATAAAGAAGTCTTGCTACAATTGTACAGGGTTTTGGTGAGACCACATCTAGAATACTGTGTGCTGTTTTGGTCTCCTTATTAAAGGAAGGATATCATTGCCTTGTGGTACAGCGACGGTTCACTGGATTGGTTCCTGGGATGATAGGCTGAGTAAATTGGACCTATATTCTCTGGAGTTCAGAAACTAAGAGAGAGCATGAACAGAGACTGGCAGCTAAGCATTAAAGGAAATCCCATAGACATATAAATAGTAAAACGGTGGTAAAAGGAGGAGTGGGGCTGATTAGGGACCAGAAAGAAGATTTAGACATGGAGGCAGTGGTCATAGTTGAGGTATTAAATGAATACTTTGCACCTGTATTTACCAAGGAAAAAGATACAACCCAGGCAATATTGAAAGAGGAGGTAATTTAGATATTAGAGGGGTTTAAAATTAAGAAAGAGAAAGTATAAAGATGGCTGTCTTTACTTAGAGTGGATAAAGCACCAGGACCAGATGAGATGCATCCAAGGATATTGAGGGAAGTGAGGGTGGAAATCGCAGAGGCACTGGCCATAATTTTTCAGTCTTCCTTAGGCTCGGGGGTGGGGCCAGCGAACTGGAGAATTCCTAAAGTCTCACCCTTGTTCAAAAAAAGGGTGTAAAGATAAGCCCAGCAACTACAGGCCAGTCAGTTCAACTTTGGTGGCGGGAACACTCCTAGAAAAGATAATTCGGACAAAATCAATGGTCACATGGACAAATGCGAGTTAATTAAGGAAAGCCCAGCATGGATTTCTTAAGGGAAGATCATGTTTAACTAACTTGCTGGAGTTTTTTGAGGAAGTAACAGGGTCGATGAGGGCAATGCTGTTGATGTGGTGTACATGGACTTACAAAAGGTGTCACACAACAGACGTGTGAGCAAACTTGTAGCTCATGGAATAAAAGAGACGGTAGCAACATGGATACATTGGCTGAATGACAGGAAGCAAAGAGTAGTGGTTAATGGATGTTTTTCGGGCTGGAGGAAGGTTTGTAGTGGAGTTCCCCAGTGATCAGTGTTGGGACCCTTGCTTTTCCTGATATATATTAATGATCTAGATATTGGTGTACAGGGCACAATTTCAAAGTTTGTGGATGATACGAAACTTGGAAGCATTGTGACGTGTAGAACTTCAAAGGGACATAGACAAGATGGCGGAATGGGCAGACAGGTGGCAGATGAAGTTCAACGCAGAGAAATGTGAAGTGATTCATTTTGGTAGGAAGAACATGGAGAGACAATATAAAATAAAGGGTACAATTCTAAAGGGGGGTGCAGGAGCAGAGGGACCTGGGTGTATATGTGCATAAATCATTGAAGGTGGCAGGACAGGTTGAGAGAGTGGTTAATAAAGCATACAATATCCTGGGCTTTATTAATAGGGGCATAGAGTACAAGAGCAAGGAAGTTATGTTGAACTTGTATAAGACACTAGTTCGGCCTCAGCTGGAGTATTGTGTCCAGTTCTGGGTGCAGCACTTTAGGAAGGATGTGAGGGCATTGGAGAGAGTATCGAAAAGATTCACGAGAATGGATCAGGGATGAAGAATTTCAGTTGCGTAATTGGAGAAGTTAGGACTGTTTTGCTTGGAGAAGAGAAGGCTGAGAGGTGATTTGATCGAGGTGTTCAAAATCACGAGGGGTCTGGACAGAGTGGATGGGGAGAAACTGTTCCCACTCCTGAAAGGATCGAGAAGGAGAGGGCACAGATTTAAAGTATTTGGTAAAAGAAGTAAAAGTGACCTGAGGAAAAACTGAGAGTGGTTAAGGTCTGGAATGCGTTGCCTGAGAACGTGCTGGAGGCAGGTTCAATTGAAGCATCCAAAAGGGAATTAGACTGTTATATGAAAAGGAAAAATGTGCAGGGTGATGGGGAGAAGGCGGGGGACTGGAACTGAGGGAGTTGCTTATTCAGAGAGTCAGTGCGGACGTGATGGGCCGAACTGCACTGTAACAATTCTGTGATTCCATCTAATTGAGACAAGCAAGATTGTGAAAGGGTTTGATAGGGTAGAAGCTGAGATTGTTCCCACTGGCCAGATAATCTGGAACACGGGGACACAGTCTCAGGATAAGGGGCTAATCATTCAGGACTGAGATGAGGAGAAATTACGACACTCAAAGGGTTGTGAATTTTTGGAATTCTCTCCCCCAGAGGGTTATGGATGCTCCATCCTTGAATATATTTAAGGCTGGGATGGATAGATTTTTGGTCTGGCAGGGAATCAAAGGATATGGGGAGCAGGAAAGTGGAATTGAATCCCAAAATCAGGCATGATCATACTGAATGGGGGAGCAGGCTCGATGGGCCGAATGGTCTACTGGTGCTCCTATTCCTTATGCCCCTTAGGTTCTTCTGTTTGAGTTGGGGCCTCTTGGAGGTCTCCACCTCTGTTGGGAATTTTGAGCTGCGCTCTGCTGGAATTCTGTCTCCATAGAATGGCTGACTAGCAGTCTGCTGGTTGCCTCCAGCTCAGCGGGATGTTTGAGCTGGGGTCTGCTGGAGGCCCCAGCCTCCTTGGAACAGCGCTTTTGGAACCTGCTGGAGGCCAGCGCCTCTGTGGGAATGCTTGTGCTTGGGTCTGCTGGAGGCCTCTGTTCCTGAGCGATGCTGGAGTTGAGGCCCTGCTGGAGGACTTGGGTCTCTGTGGGATATTTGAGCTGGGCCTGCTGGAGGGCTCCGACTGAGAGTGGGATGTTTGAGCTGTGGATTGCTGGTAGGTTCTCACCCTGTGGGACTTTTGAGGTGGGAGCTGCTGGAGGACTGCGACTGAGTGTGGGATGCTCCAGGAAGGCCCTGCTGGAGGCCTTGCGCTCAATGTGTGATTTTTGAGCTGGAACCTGCTGGATGCCTCTGGCTCAATATGGCATCATTGAGCTAGGCTCTCTGTAGTTCTGCGGCTCTATGTTGGAGTTTTGATTTGGGGCCCACTGGAGGCCTCTGTCTTTGTGGTATTTTTCAGTTATAGCCTGCTGGCAGCCTCTGTCTCTGTGGGATGTTTTATTTGAGGCTTGCTAGAGGCCTGTTGCTCAGTGTTGAATGTTTGAGTTTTTTTCTGTTCAGGTTCTCTCGTTGTGTGTGGAAAATTTGAGCTCGGGCCTCCTGGAATCCTCTGTCCCTCTGTGATGTTTGAGTTGGAGCCTGTTGGCGGTCTCATTCTCTGTGCGATGTTTGAGCTGGGGCCTGCTGGAAGCCTCCATCTCTCTGCGATGTCCTTCTGGAGGCTTCTGTCTCTGTTTGCTTTTTAAGCTGGGGCCTACTGGATTTCCCTTCTGTGTGGAATGTTTGAGCTAGACCTGCTGCAGTCGTCTTTCTCTGTGGGATGTTTGAGTTGAGGCCTGCTGGAGGCCTCTGTCTCTGGGCGGTGTTTGAAGTCAGGCCTACTGGAGGCCTCTGTCTCTGGGCAGTGTTTGTGATCGGACCTACTGGAGGCCTCTGCCACTGGGTGGTGTTGGATATCAGGCCTACTGGAGGCCTCTGTCTCTGGACGGTGTTTGAAGTCGGGCCTACTGGAGGCCTCTGTCTCTGGGCAGTGTTTGTGATCGGGCCTACTGGAGGCCTCTGCCACTGGACGGTGTTGGCCATCAGGCCTACTGGAGGCCTCTGTCTCTGGCCGATGTTGGACATCAGGCCTACTGTAGGCCTCTGCCTCTGGGCGGTGTTTGAAGTCAGGCCTACTGGAGGCCTCTGTCTCTGGGTCGTGTTGGACATCAGGCCTACTGGAGGCCTCTGCCCCGGGCAATGTTTGAGATCAGGCCTACTGCAGGCCTCTGCCCCTGGGCGGTGCTTGAGATCGGGCCTACTGGAGGCCTCTGTCTCTGGGTAGTGTTTGAGATCGGGCCTACTGGAGGCCTCTGTCTCTGGGCAGTGTTTGAGATCGGGCCTACTTGGAGGCCTCTGTCTCTGGGCAGTGTTTGAGATCGGGCCTATTGGAGGCCTCTGCCTCTGGGTGGCCTGTTTGAGTTCGGGCCTGCTGGAGATCTTCAGTGAAATCGGCTCATTGGGCTCAACCCAGAGGGGGAGCTGAGTGAGCATTTGATGTGAACCCACCACCATTCCCCGGGCAGGTTGCGTGAAAACTGGGGCTGATGATACGAAGCAGTTCTCCAGGAGCTGAAAAAGTATCCGGTTAAAGCAAAGCAAATCCCGTCACCTCGCCACTCGCAGTTCTGCTTGTAGCTCTCGGCCCCAAAACCCGGCGATCCCTCCCTAAACATCTCCGCCCCTCTTCCTCTCTTCAAACATACCTCTTTAACCACGCTCATGCTGTAATATCACCCGATGTGACTCAGTGTGAAATATTCTTTGATATTGCTCCTGTTAAACACCTTTTGTTGTGTTAAAACCACTTTTTGTCAGTACAAGTTATTCTGGTTTGGACAGGTGGATGAAGGAATGATGTAAGTCAACGGTCAGGTAAACGTGAAGAAATATATTAGCACAAGTAGAGTGTAAATGCTGACAGGTTGGCCTGTTTCCGTGTTGTGCCTTCTGGACAATGGTGTGCAGAGTTGGTAATGATGTCTCCAAGCTGCTCATTTTCGGCCTGCCTGGCAATATAACTAGGTTGGCTGCAGCCAGTGACAAACGGTGATTGTAACATCACAAGGGGTCAATTGTAAGCTACTGAATGTTAATTTCTGTTCGAACCAGGCGAGGAAGGGGTCTAGGGCTCCCCTCTCGGCCTTTCCCTGGCTTGGCCGTAACAGGGTTTAATTTTCAAAATGCCCGGTTATAGTTTCCCCTCGGTGAGTCCTTGCTCACTGCTCTCGAATTGGAATGGCAAAGAAATCAACCAGACAGGTTTTCTCAGATCGGAAAAGGAAAGGCGCAAGTTTATTAACCTGAAAACTCGAACTCAGTTCAGACTACTCTAGTTATGTGACACGACCACACTCGCAGGCACACACGATTAATACACATGCAAATAGAGACAGAGGAAGGGAAAGAATTAAAAGGGGGGGGGGAAGGTTTGAAGTAGCAGGTGGAAATTCAGTTACTGGTTTTGAGTTGGATGTAAAGTCTTTGAAGTTCAGTCGTGCAGTTCTCGTTGGGGCCCAGTGCACACTTTCAAACTTGTTTCACTGGTCTTCTGTCTTGAGGCTTATGTTTCTTCCGTGGGGCCCTGGAACTTTGCAATGAAAGAGAGAGGTGCTCTCTTCTTGAAATTCGCTTGCAGCCTCTCCAAAACTGTTCTGTGCCAGGCACGATTCAAAAAAAAAAAACCCCCCCAGGTTCGCCAGCAGGTTAGTCATGTGACTAGCTCCTGATGTGGAGCAGCCTCGTCTGTGAGATTTGTGGATTCCTCCAAGTTTACCAGACACTCCCAGTGTGGGGGCGGGTGAGGAGAGGATGGGGGAATGCTCGCTCAATGACTCTCAATGTCCTTTGATCATCCGATTGACATAAACCATCTGGCGAATTGAATCAAGGAGTATTCCCATTGTTGTCTTCATGCAACTGTGTTCTAGAATGCAAATGTGCAGCCATGTTTCAGCCACTGTTGTGGTCTTTTTGAACAAGTTTGTTCAAGGCCAGTAACAGTTCAAAAATAATGTTCCACATGATGAAATTAATTTTGGCACGTATGTTTTCCATCACAGTGAGCTATTCAGAGCATAGCAAGCCTTCACACAGATCAGACACTGAATTCTCAAAATAGTTGCCTTAAAAATTGACGTAAAAACTTTAGCGATGATCTATTGAATAGTGAAGCAGGCCCGTGGGCTGTAAGGCATGCTCCTGCTCTGTTCTTCAAAACATAGAAGATAGGAGCAGGAGTAGGCCATTCGGCCCTTTGTGCCTGCTCCGCCATTCATCATGATCATGGCTGATCATCCAACTGAGTAACCTGTTCCCGCTTTCTCCCCATATCCTTTGATCCCTTTAGACCCAAGAGCTATATCTAACTCCTTCTTGTAAACATACAATGTTTTGGCCTCAAATACTTTCTGTGGTAGCGAATTCCACAGGCTCACCACTCTCTGGGTGAAGAAATTTCTCCTCATCTCAGACCTGAAAGGTTTACCCCGTATCATTAGACTATGACCCCCAGTTCTGGACTCCCCCACCATCGGGAACATCCTTCCTGCATCGACCCTGTCAATTCCTGTTCGAATTTTATAGGTTTCTATGAGATCCCCCCCTCGCTCTTCTGAACTCCAGCGAATATAATCCTAACCGACTCGATCTCTCCTCATACGTCAGTCCCGCCATCCCAGGAATCAGTCTGGTAAACCTTCGCTGCACTCCCTCTGTAGCAAGAACATCTTCCCTCAGATAAGGAGACCAAAACTGCACACAATATGCCAGGTGTGGCCTCACCAAGGCCCTGTATAATTGCAGCAAGACACCCTTACTCCTGTACTCGAATCCTCTCGCTATGAAGGCCAACACACCATTTGCCTTTTTTACCACCTGTTGCACCTGCATGCTTACCTTCAGCGACTGGTGTACGAGAACACCCAGGTCTCGCTGCATATTCCCCTCTCTCAGTTTATAGCTGTTCAGATAATAATCTGCCTTCCAGTTGTTGCTACCAAAGTGGATAACCTCACATTGATCCACATTATACTGCATCTGCCATGCATTAGCCCACTCACTCAACTTGTCCAAATCACCCTGAAGCCTCTCTGCATCCTCCTCACAACTCACCCTCCCACCCAGTTTTGTGTCATCTGCTAATTTGGAGATATTACATTTAATTCCCTCATCAAAATCATTCATATATATTGTGAATAGCTGGGGTCCGAGCACCGATCCCTGCAGTACCCCACGAGACACTGCCTGCCATTCGGAAAAAGACCCATTTATCCGTACTCTTTGTTTCCTGTCTACCGGCCAATTTACTATCCATCGCAACACACTACCCCCAATCCCATGCGCTTTAATTTTACAAGCAAATCTCTGATGTGGGACTTAGTCGAAAGCCTTCTGAAAATCTAAATAAACCACATCCACTGGCTCCCCCTCATCGACTCTACTAGTTACATCCTCGAAGAATTCCAGTTGACTTGCCAAGCATGATTTCCCTTGCGTAAATCCATGCTGACTCTGCCCGATTCTACCACTCTTCTCCGAGTGCTCTGCTATAAGATCTTCGATAACGAAATTGAGAATTTTCCCCACAACCAATGTCTGGCTAATTCGTATATAATTCCCTGCTTTCTTTCTAGCTCCTTTTGAAATAGTGGGGTTACATTACCTACCCTCCAATCTGTCTTATTAAGTCCAATGTTGTATAAATTTAGCCGCACATGCCCTGACCCAGTTTAGACCCACAGCTCACTGATCCCTATCCTCTTAAAACATTTCCTCCTTATCTGTGTTCCCACAATCACTCTGCTACTGCCAATGATCCCGGTGTAATCCCTCTCTCCAATGATCCCGGTGTATTCTCTCTCTTCAATGATCCCGGTGTATTCTCTCTCTTCAATGATCCCGGAGTATTCTCTCTCTTCAATGATCCCGGTGTATTCTCTCTCTTCAATGATCCCAGTGTATTCTCTCTCTTCTGTGATCCCGGTGTATTCTCTCTCTTCAATCATCTCAGTGTATTCTCACTCTTCAATGACCCAGTGTATTCTCTCTCTTCAATGAACCCGGTGTATTCTCACTCTTCAATGATCCCAGTGTATTCTCTCTCTTCAATGATCCCGGTGTATTCCCTCTCTTCAATGATCCCGGTGTATTCTCTCTCTTCAATGATCCCGGTGTATTCTCTCTCTTCAATGATCCCGGTGTATTCTCTCTCTTCAATGATCCCGGTGTATTCTCTCTCTTCAATGATCCCGGTGTATTCTCTCTCTTCAATCATCCCTGTGTATTCTCTCTCTTCCATGATCCCGGTGTATTCTCTCTCTTCAATGATCCCGGTGTATTCCCTCTCTTCAATGATCCCGGTGTATTCTCTCTCTTCAATGATCCCGGTGTATTCTCTCTCTTCAATGATCCCGGTGTATTCTCTCTCTTCAATGATCCCGGTGTATTCTCTCTCTTCAATGATCCCGGTGTATTCTCTCTCTTCAATGATCCCGGTGTATTCTCTCTCTTCAATGATCCCAGTGTATTCTCTACCTTCAATGATCCCAGTGTATTCTCTCTCTTCAATGATCCCGGTGTATTCTCTCTCTTCAATGATCCCGGTGTATTCTCGCTCTCCAATGATCCCGGTGTATTCTCTCTCTTCAATGATCCTGGTGTATTCTCTCTCTTCAATGATCCCGGTGTATTCTCTCTCTTCAATGAACCCGGTGTATTCTCTCTTCAATGATCCCGGTGTATTCTCTCTTCAATGATCCCGGTGTATTCTCTCTCTTCAATGATCCTGGTGTATTCTCTCTCTTCAATGATCCCGGTGTATTCTCTCTCTTCAATGATCCCGGTGTATTCTCTCTCTTCAATGATCCTGGTGTATTCTCTCTCTTCATGATCCCGGTGTATTCTCTCTCTTCAATGATCCCGGTGTATTCTCTCTCTTCAATGATCCCGGTGTATTCTCTCTCTTCAATGATCCCGGTGTATTTTCTCTCTTCAATGATCCCGGTGTATTCTCTCTCTTCAATGATCCCGGTGTATTCTCTCTCTTCAATGATCCCGGTGTATTCTCTCTCTTCAAAGATCCCGGTGTATTCTCTCTCTTCAATGATCCCGGTGTATTCTCTCTCTTCAATGATCCCGGTGTATTCTCTCTCTTCAATGATCCCGGTGTATTCTCTCTCTTCAATGATCCCGGTGTATTCTCTCTCTTCAATGAACCCGGTGTATTCTCTCTCTTCAATGATCCCGGTGTATTCTCTCTCTTCAATGATCCCGGTGTATTCTCTCTCTTCAGTGATCCCGGTGTATTCTCTCTCTTCAGTGATCCCGGTGTATTCTCTCTCTTCAGTGATCCCGGTGTATTCTCTCTCTTCAGTGATCCCGGTGTATTCTCTCTCTTCAGTGATCCCGGTGTATTCTCTCTCTTCAGTGATCCCGGTGTATTCTCTCTCTTCAGTGATCCCGGTGTCTTCTCTCTCTTCAAATGTCCCGGTGTGTTCTCCCTCTTCACTGATCCCAGTGTATTCACTATCTCTACTGATCCTCGTATATTCACTCCGTTCAATGAACCCAGTATATTCACTATCTCTACTGATCCCAGTCTATTCACCCTGTTCAATGATCCCAGTATATTCACTCTGTTCAATGATCCCAGTATATTCACTCTGTTCAATGATCCCAGTATATTCACTCTGTTCAATTATCCCAGTCTATTCACTCTGTTCAATGATCCCAGTGTATTCACTCTGTTCAATGATCCCAGTCTATTCACTCTGTTCAATGATCCCAGTCTATTCACTCTGTTCAATGATCCCAGTCTATTCACTCTGTTCAATGATCCCAGTCTATTCACTCTGTTCAATGATCCCAGTCTATTCACTCTGTTCAATGATCCCAGTCTATTCACTCTGTTCAATGATCCCAGTCTATTCACTCTGTTCAATGATCCCAGTCTATTCACTCTGTTCAATGATCCCAGTCTATTCACTCTGTTCAATGATCCCAGTCTATTCACTCTGTTCAATGATCCCAGTCTATTCACTCTGTTCAATGATCCCAGTCTATTCACTCTGTTCAATGATCCCAGTCTATTCACTCTGTTCAATGATCCCAGTCTATTCACTCTGTTCAATGATCCCAGTCTATTCACTCTGTTCAATGATCCCAGTCTATTCACTCTGTTCAATGATCCCAGTCTATTCACTCTGTTCAATGATCCCAGTCTATTCACTCTGTTCAATGATCCCAGTCTATTCACTCTGTTCAATGATCCCAGTCTATTCACTCTGTTCAATGATCCCAGTCTATTCACTCTGTTCAATGATCCCAGTCTATTCACTCTGTTCAATGATCCCAGTCTATTCACTCTGTTCAATGATCCCAGTCTATTCACTCTGTTCAATGATCCCAGTCTATTCACTCTGTTCATTGATCCCAGTCTGTTCACTCTGTTCAATGATCCCAGTGTGTTCACTATATCTCTAATGCTGCCAGTCTACTCACTCTGTTCAATGATCCCAGTCTATTCACTCTGTTCAATGATCCCAGTCTATTCACTATGTTCAATGATCCCAGTAAATTCACTCTGTTCAATGATCCCAGTATATTCACTCTGTTCAATGATCCCAGTGTGTTCACTATATCTCTAATGCTGCCAGTCTACTCACTCTGTTCAATGATCCCAGTCTATTCACTCTGTTCAATGATCCCAGTCTATTCACTATGTTCAATGATCCCAGTCTATTCACTCTGTTCAATGATCCCAGTCTATTCACTCTGTTCAATGATCCCAGTCTATTCACTCTGTTCAATGATCCCAGTCTATTCACTCTGTTCAATGATCCCAGTCTATTCACTCTGTTCAATGATCCCAGTCTATTCACTATGTTCAATGATCCCAGTATATTCACTCTGTTCAATGATCCCAGTCTATTCACTCTGTTCAATGATCCCAGTCTATTCACTCTGTTCAATGATCCCAGTGTGTTCACTATATCTCTAATGCTGCCAGTCTATTCACTCTGTTCAATGATCCCACTGTGTTCACTATATCTCTAATGCTGCCAGTCTATTCACTCTGTTCAATGATCCCAGTCTATTCACTCTGTTCAATGATCCCAGTCTATTCACTCTGTTCAATGATCCCCGTATATTCACTCTGTTCAATGATCCCAGTCTATTCACTCTGTTCAATGATCCCAGTATATTCACTCTGTTCAATGATCCCAGTCTATTCACTCTGTTCAATGATCCCAGTCTATTCACTCTGTTCAATGATCCCAGTCTATTCACTCTGTTCAATGATCCCAGTCTATTCACTCTGTTCAATGATCCCAGTCTATTCACTCTGTTCAATGATCCCACTGTGTTCACTATATCTCTAATGCTGCCAGTCTATTCACTCTGTTCAATGATCCCAGTCTATTCACTCTGTTCAATGATCCCAGTCTATTCACTCTGTTCAATGATCCCAGTCTATTCACTCTGTTCAATGATCCCAGTCTATTCACTCTGTTCAATGATCCCAGTCTATTCACTCTGTTCAATGATCCCAGTATATTCACTCTGTTCAATGATCCCAGTCTATTCACTCTGTTCAATGATCCCAGTATATTCACTCTGTTCAATGATCCCAGTCTATTCACTCTGTTCAATGATCCCAGTCTATTCACTCTGTTCAATGATCCCAGTCTATTCACTCTGTTCAATGATCCCAGTCTATTCACTCTGTTCAATGATCCCAGTCTATTCACTCTGTTCAATGATCCCAGTATATTCACTCTGTTCAATGATCCCAGTCTATTCACTCTGTTCAATGATCCCAGTCTATTCACTCTGTTCAATGATCCCAGTCTATTCACTCTGTTCAATGATCCCAGTCTATTCACTCTGTTCAATGATCCCAGTCTATTCACTCTGTTCAATGATCCCAGTCTATTCACTCTGTTCAATGATCCCAGTCTATTCACTCTGTTCAATGATCCCAGTCTATTCACTCTGTTCAATGATCCCAGTCTATTCACTCTGTTCAATGATCCCAGTCTATTCACTCTGTTCAATGATCCCAGTCTATTCACTCTGTTCAATGATCCCAGTCTATTCACTCTGTTCAATGATCCCAGTCTATTCACTCTGTTCAATGATCCCAGTCTATTCACTCTGTTCAATGATCCCAGTCTATTCACTCTGTTCAATGATCCCAGTGTAATCACTATCTCTACTGATTGCAGTATATTCACTCCGTTCAATGATCCCAGTGTATTCACACCCTTCAATGATCCCAGTATATTCACGAGCTCCACTGATTCCAGTATACTCTATCTCTCCAATGATCCCTGTGTATTCTCTCTCTTCAGTGATCCCTGTGTATTCTCTCTCTTCAATGATCCTGGTGTATTCTCTCTCTTCAATGATCCTGGTGTATTCTCTCTCTTCAGTGATCCCGGTGTATTCTCTCTCTTCAGTGATCCCGGTGTATTCTCTCTCTTCAATGATCCCGGTGTATTCTCTCTCTTCAATGATCCCGGTGTATTCTCTCTCTTCAATGATCCCGGTGTATTCTCTCTCTTCAATGATCCCTGTGTATTTTCTCTCTTCAATGATCCCGGTGTATTCTCTCTCTTCAGTGATCCCGGTGCATTCTCTCTCTTCAATGATCCCAGTCGATTCACTCTGTTCAATGATCCCAGTATATTCACTCTGTTCAATGATCCCAGTATATTCACTCTGTTCAATGATCCCAGTATATTCACTCTGTTCAATGATCCCAGTCTATTCACTCTGTTCAATGATCCCAGTCTATTCACTCTGTTCAATGATCCCAGTCTATTCACTCTGTTCAATGATCCCAGTCTATTCACTCTGTTCAATGATCCCAGTCTATTCACTCTGTTCAATGATCCCAGTCTATTCACTCTGTTCAATGATCCCAGTCTATTCACTCTGTTCAATGATCCCAGTCTATTCACCCTGTTCAATGATCCCAGTCTATTCACTCTGTTCAATGATCCCAGTATATTCACTCTGTTCAATGAACCCAGTATATTCACTCTGTTCAATGATCCCAGTCTATTCACTCTGTTCAATGATCCCAGTATATTCACTCTGTTCAATGAACCCAGTATATTCACTCTGTTCAATGATCCCAGTCTATTCACCCTGTTCAATGATCCCAGTCTATTCACTCTGTTCAATGATCCCAGTCTATTCACTCTGTTCAATGAACCCAGTATATTCACTCTGTTCAATGATCCCAGTCTATTCACTCTGTTCAATGAACCCAGTCTATTCACTCTGTTCAATGACCCCAGTCTATTCACTCTGTTCAATGATCCCAGTCTATTCACTCTGTTCAATGATCCCAGTCTATTCACTCTGTTCAATGATCCCAGTCTATTCACTCTGTTCAATGATCCCAGTCTATTCACTCTGTTCAATGATCCCAGTATATTCACTCTGTTCAATGATCCCAGTCTATTCACTCTGTTCAATGATCCCAGTCTATTCACTCTATTCAATGATCCCAGTATATTCACTCTGTTCAATGAACCCAGTATATTCACTCTGTTCAATGATCTCAGTCTATTCACTCTGTTCAATGATCCCAGTCTATTCACTCTGTTCAATGATCCCAGTCTATTCACTCTGTTCAATGATCCCAGTGTGTTCACTATATCTCTAATGCTGCAGTGTATTCTCTCTCTTCAATGATCCCAGTCTATTCACTCTGTTCAATGATCCCAGTATATTCACGAGCTCCACTGATTCCAGTATACTCTATCTCTTCAGTGATCCCTGTGTATTCTCTCTCTTCAAAGATCCCGGTGTATTCTCTCTCTTCAGTGATCCCGGTGTATTCTCTCTCTTCAATGATCCCGGTGTATTCTCTCTCTTCAATGATCCCGGTGTATTCTCCCTCTTCGATGATCCCGGTGTATTCTCCCTCTCCGATGATCCCGGTGTTTTCTCTCTCTTCAATGATCCCGGTGCATTCTCCCTCTTCGATGATCCCGGTGCATTCTCCCTCTTCGATGATCCCGGTGTATTCTCCCTCTCCGATGATCCCGGTGTTTTCTCTCTCTTCAATGATCCCGGTGCATTCTCCCTCTTCGATGATCCTGGTGCATTCTCCCTCTTCGATGATCCCGGTCTATTCTCTCTCTCCGATGATCCCGTTCTGTTCTGTCTCTTCAATGATCCCAGTGTATTGTCTCTCTTCAGTCATCCAATTGTGTTCACATTATTCAATGATCCCAGTGTATTTGCACACAGTAATGTTCCTAGAGATTGAGTCTGTCCTTTGATCCCGGTGTGTTCAATGTTATCAGTGATCCCAATGTTTTCACTCTCTTCAGTGATCTCAATGTATTTCCTGTTGTCTTCAGTTTCCCCTTGTGAATTCAGTGGTCCCAGTGTATTCGCTATTGTCACTTCTCCCAGTTTACTCTCTGGCTTCAATGATCCCACTGAATTTAATCTCTTCAATGATTCCAGTGTATTTATTGCTTTCAGTGATCCCCGTGCTTTCATTGTCTTCAGTGATCTCAGCACATTCATTCTCTTCGATTATCCCCATGCATTTATTTTCTTCAAAGTTCCCACTCTCATCAATGATTTGCATGGTATTTACTCTGTTCAATGAACTTGTGCATTGCGTCTCTTCAGTGTTCCCGGTATATTCAGTCTCATCAATAATCCCAGTTGCTACACATTCTTCAATGATCCCAGTGCATTTGTTGTCTTCAAATATCCCCTCGTATCCTCTCTCCGCAATGACCCCATTGTATTTGCTGTTTTCAAAGATCCCAGTGTGTTTACACTCTTCAGTGATACCAGTGTGTTCTCTTTCTTCAGTTCATTCTCTGCCTTTGACAATCCCATTGTATTCATTGCATTTAATGATTTTGGTATATTCAATCTCTTCAATGACCCCAGCTAATTCACTAACTTTAATTATCCCACTGGATTTACTGTATTCAGTGGTCCCATTGTATTCACAAGTTTCAATAATCCCAGTGCATTTATCCTCTTGTGTTAGGGCCAGGTGAGGAGGAGGTCTCGGGCTCCCCTCTCGCCCTTCCTCTTATTTGACCACGACAGGTTTTATTCCTTTTTTAAACACTGGTTGTGCTTACCACCTCAGTGAGTGCTTTACCTTCTTCCTTTCAATGTGGTTGTGAAAGAACCAATCAGACAGAAAGAGGTAACTTTATGATACTCAACACACTAACCCCGATTTAAAAATAATTCAAAATACGCTACACATTCACGCACACGTTCACACGAGAATCACATGCACACAAATAGATTACAGAGGGAAGAATAGATGTGGTGGTTTGATTAAAGTCCAGAATAAATGGAACTTAATTACACAGTTTGTGAAGTGGGTGATCCAGTAGTCCTCGGCTGAAGCTGTATTTTGCTGGTCAAAGCGCGCTTTGTGGTTGGCCTGCTTTGCTCAGGGTTTTCTTGAAGGCGGAATTGTAGTTGGTTGTCTTCCCCTGGTCTCTGGCTGTAGCAGTCTGTAGGCTTGGAGGGTCCACAGTCGCAGATGGTTTCCAAACTTGATGTTTCCTGGGGAGAGAGAAAGGGAAGCACGCAGCTTTCTCTGCTGCTGCAGTCTCAGTTTCTGCTTGTCTTCTCTGAATGTAACAAAACTGTTTTTTCAGAGATAGACAGGCGGTCACATGGTTCTCTTAATCCCTTTTTTTAAAAACGAGGTCCAAAGTCTAAAACCCAAAATCTCTCTCGGGTGGGGTTGCCAGTGTTCACCCACTGGAGGGATGTCTCCACTTACTAATGCCTCGGGATGACTTCGCAATGCCCGCTAATGAGGATGATCTGGGCAATCTACTCAGTTAGCCAAAGCATTGTTCTGGCTGGGCTTCTTGTTAGACCTTTGTCTCCAGTTCAACCTTCTAGTATTTCAGATACAAATTGCAGTGGCCATCGTGGCTGCTGGTTTTTTAAAAGTTACTGTCGGATTTTTTTCCGCTAAAAGTCAAATGTATGCTTCCAACCAATGAAATTAATATATCTCATTTGGCATATGGGGTTTTCTTGACACTTCTATACTCCCAGTGCCCTGATGCTCTTCATGTTCCTAGTCCATTCACTACTTTAAATAATGCCAGTGTATTGACTCTCTTCCATTTCTAGTGCACTCACACTTTTTAATCATCCCAGTATATTCAGTGTTTTCACTCTCTTCAATGATGCCAGAGTGTCACCTTCAGGGAGCGGAGCGGACCGGACCTGTGGGGAGAACGCCGAGAGCAGAGCTGATAAATCGAGCCCGAAGATCGAGGCCCAGTCTCTTACCTTCCGGGAGCAGAGTGGACCTGTGGGGAGAACGCCGAGAGCGGAGCCTATAAATTGAGCCCGAGGATCGAGGCCCAGTCTCTTACATTCCGGGAGCGGACCGGACCTGTGGGGAGAACCGCCGAGAGCGGAGCCTATAAATCGAGCCCGAGGATCGAGACCCAGTCTCTTACATTCCGGGAGCGGAGCGGACGGGACCTGTGGGGAGAAACGCCGAGAGCGGAGACTATAAATCGAGCCCGAGGATCGAGGCCCAGTCTCTTACATTCCGGGAGCGGACCGGACCTGTGGGGAGAACCGCCGAGAGCGGAGCCTATAAATCGAGCCCGAGGATCGAGGCCCAGTCTCTTACATTCCGGGAGCGGAGCGGACGGGACCTGTGGGGAGAACCGCCGAGAGCGGAGACTATAAATCGAGCCCGAGGATCGAGGCCCAGTCTCTTACATTCCGGGAGCGGAGCTCTTCCAACGCGCCGGAGTTTTGAAAGAAAAAGCCAACAGTGACGTCAGAGGAGAGCTACAAGGTGATTGGTTGGTGAGTCACTGCTTTTAGTGCATTTAGATATCTTAAAAAAAAAATAAGGGGAAAGTTTTTTTTGTTGGAAAAAACCTCTGGTGATAAGGTGAGTACTACTAAAGTGTATTTGTTTAAAATTCTGTGTAGCTTATTAAGGACTTTAGATTGAAGTGGGTAGAACAAGACCCTTAGTGTAATTAGTATTTTTTAATTAAGGGAGTAAGTAATTAATCAAAGGGTAAATCACGGCAGGAGAGCTCAGCCCCGTGATCTGCTCCTCCTGCGCTATGTGGGAAATCAGGGATGTTTCCAGTGTCCCTGGTGACCATGTGTGCAGGAAGTGTATCAGCTACAGCTACTGACTACCCGCATTACGGAGCTGGAGCTGCGGGTGGATTCACTGTGGAGCATCCGCGATGCTGAGGAAGTTGTGGATAGCACGTTTAGTGAGGTGGTCACACTGCAGGTAATGACTGCACAGGCAGAAAAGAGATGGGTGACCACCAGACGGAGTAGTAGGTGTCAGCAGGTAGTGCAGGAGTCCCCTGTGGCCATCCTCTTCTCAAACATATATACCGCTTTGGATACTGTTGGGGGGATGACCTCCCAGGGGAAAGCAGCAACGGCCAAGTTCGTGGCACCACGGAGGGCTCTGCTGCACAGCAGGGGAGGAAAAGGGGTGGAAGAGCTTTAGTGATGGGGGATTCTATCGTAAGGGGTGCAGATAGGTGTTTCTGCGGCCACAAACAAGACTCCAGGATGGTATATTGCGTCACTGGTGCTAGGGTCAAAGATGTCTCAGCAGCTGCAGGACATTCTGCAAGGGGAGGGTGAGCAGCCAGAGGTCGTGGTCCATATTGGTACTAACGACATGGGCAGGAAGAGAGATGAGGTCCTGCAAAGTGAATAGAGGGAGTTAGGCAGAAGGTTAAAAAGCAGGACCTCTAGGGTTGTAATCTCAGGATTACTCCCTGTGCCACGTGCTAGTGAGGGTAGGAATAGGAGGATTAGGCAAATGAATGCGTGGCTGAAGAGTTGGTGTAGGCGGGAAGGCTTCAGCTACTTGGATCATTGGGATCTCTTCTGGTGCAGAGGTGACCTGTACAAGAAGGACGGGTTGCATCTGAACTGGAGGGGGACCAATATCCTTGCTGGGAGATTTGCTAGTCCAACTCGGGAGGGTTTAAATTAGTCTGTCAGGGGGGTGGGACCCAAAGTAGTAGTCTCTCAGATCTCAGATGAGATAGTTGAGGAAAATGTAGAGGTTAAAGCAAGCAAGTCCAGTAGGCAGGCTGGGCAGGGGCAGGACAGGGAGCGTGGAAGGTCTGGTAGGCTAAACTGCATTTACTTTAATGCAAGAAGCCTTACAGGTAAGGCAGATGCACTCAGAGCATGGATCGGTACGTGGGATTGTGATGTTATAGCTATTACGGAAACGTGGTTGAGGGATGGGCAGGACTGGCAGCTCAATGTTCCGGGGTACCGATCCTTCCAGCGTGACAGAGGTGGAGGTAAGAGAGGACGGGGAGTTGCACTATTGATTAGGGAGGACATCACGGCTGTACTTAGAGAGGATATCCCGGGGGGGAATGTCCAGCGAGGCCATATGGGTAGAACTTAGAAATAAGAAAGGGGTGATCACTTTGATGGGATTATACTATAGGCCCCCCAATAGTCAGAGGGAAGTGGAGGAGCATATATGTATGGAAATCACAGATAGGTGTAGGAATTATAGGGTTGTAATAGTTGGTGATTTTAACTTCCCTAATATTGACTGGGACTGCCTTCGTGCTAAGGGATCAGATGGGGAAGAATTTGTTCAGTGTGTACAGGATAGTTTTCTGAAGCAGTATGTGGATGGCCCTACTAGAGAAGGGACGACACTCGACCTCCTCTTAGGAAATGAGGCTGGGCAGGTGGTTGATGTGTCAGTGGGGGAGCACTTTGGGACCAGTGACCATAACTTTATTATCTTCAAGATAGTTATGGAAAAGGATAGGACTGGTCCTCAGGTTGAAATCCTAAATTGGGGGAAGGCTAATTTCGATGGCATCAGACAGGAACTCTCAAAAGTTGAATGGGAGAGGTTGTTTACAGGTAAAGGGACGTCTGGCAAGTGGGAGGCTTTTAAAAGTGAGAAAGGAAGAGTTCAGGGCCGGCATGTTCCTGTTAGATTGAAGGGCAAGGCTGGCAAGTTTAGGGAACCTTGGTTGATTAGGACGTTCGAGGGTCTGGTCAGGACAAAGAAGGAAGCATATGTCAGGTATATAGGCAGCTGGGATCGAGAGAGTCCCTCGAGGAGTATAGGGGATGTAGCACTACACTTAAGGAAATTAGGAGGGCGAAAAGGGGCCATGAGATTTCCCTGGCAGATAAGATAAAGGAGAATCCTAAAAGATTCTATAAGTATATTAAGAGTAAAAGGGTAGCTAGGGAGAGAGTATGTCCGCTTAAGGATCAGTGTGGAAATCTATGTGTGGAGCCACAGGAAATGGGCAAGGTCTTAAATTAATATTTCTCGTCCCTCTTTACCGTGGAGAAGGTCATGGAAGCTAGTGAGTTCATGGGAGGGAACACCGATATCCTGGAGCATATCAACATTACAAAGGAGGAGGTGTTGGAGGTTTTGAAGCGCATTAAGGTGGATAAATCCCCAGGGCCTGACCAGGTGTATCCTCGGATACTATGGGAAGCAAGAGAGGAGATTGCTGGGGCCCTGGCAGAGATTTTTGTATCATCGTTAGCCACGGGTGAGGTACCAGAAGACTGGAGGATAGCTAATGTTGTGCCTTTATTTAAGAAGGGCAGCAGGGATAAGCCAGGGAACTACAGGCCGGTGAGCCTTACATCAGTGATGGGAAAGTTATTAGAAGGGATTCTGAGAGACAGGATTTATATGCATTTGGAAAGGCAAGGTCTGATTAGGGACAGTCAGCATGGCTTTGTGCATGGGAAATCATGTCACTCGAATTTGATGGAGTTTTTCGAGGAGTTTTTCGAGGAGGTGACCAAGAGGATTGACGAGGGCAGGGCGGTGGATGTTGTCTACATGGACTTTAGCAAGGCCTTTGACAAGGTCTCGCATGGTAGGCTGGTCCAGAAGGTTCGAACACATGGGATCCAGGGTGAGCTAGCCAATAGGATACAAAATTGGCTTGGTGATAGGAGGCAGAGGGTGGTAGTGGAGGGTTGTTTTGCAGATTGGAGGCCAGTGACCAGTGTTGTGTCACAGGGATCGGTGCTGGGCCCTCTGTTGTTTGTCATATATATTAACTACTTGGATGAGAATGTCGGGAGCATGATTAGTAAGTTTGCAGATGACACCAAAATTGGTGGTATAGTGGACAGTGACGAAGGTTGTCTAAGGTTACAACAGGATATAGATCAACTGGGAAAGTGGGCAAGAGAGTGGCAAATGGAATTTAATGCAGACAAGTGTGAAGTGATGCATTTTGGGAAGTTAAACCAGGGTAGGACATATACAGTGAATGGCAGGGCCCTGGGGAGTGTTGTTGAGCAGAGAGACCTTGGGGTGCAAGTACATAGTTCCTTGAAAGTGGCAACACAGGTAGACAGGGTGGTGAAGAAGGCGTATGGCATGCTTGCCTTCATCGGCTGAGGCATTGAGTACAAGAGTTGGGACGTCATGTTACAGTTGTACATAACGTTGGTTAGGCCGCATTTGGAGTACTGTGTGCAGTTCTGGTCGCCACACTACAGGAAAGATGTGATTAAGCTAGAGAGGGTGCAGAAAAGATTCACAAGGATGTTGCCTGGTTTGGAGGGCTTGAGTTATAAAGAGAGATTGGATAGGCTGGGTCTGTTTTCCCTGAAGCGAAGGAGGCCGAGAGGGGACATGATAGAGGCATATAAAATTATGAGAGGCATAGATAGGGTAGATAGCCAGAGTCTGTTTCCCATGGGAGAGGTGACTAAAACTAGACGGCTTGCAGCAAAGATAAGGCCCATGGAATAAAAGGGACTCTGGCCGCGTGGACACGAAGTTGGCTGACTGACAGGAAACAAAGAGCAGTGGTGAACATATTTGCGGACAGGAGGAAGGTACCGAGTGGGGACTCCCCAGGGATCGCGATAAGGACCACTGCTTTTCTTGATCTATAGAATGACTTGGACTTGGGTGTGCAGAGCGCAATTGTAAAATATTGTGGATGACGCAAAACCTGAAAGTATTGTGAACTGGGAGGAGGAGAATGGAGAAAAACGTCAAGTAGCGACTAATCAGGCATATGGGATCCTAGTCTTTCTAAGTAGAGGCATAGGGTCGAAAAGCAAGGAAGGTTAGGGTGAGCCATTATAAAACACTGGTTCAGCCTCAACTGGAGTATTGTGTCCAATTCTGGGCACCGCACTTTCGGAAGGATGTGAAGCCATTAGAGAGGGTGCAGTAACGATGTACACAAATGGATTTGGGGATAAGTGACTTCAGTTACGAGGATAGATTGAAGAAGCTGGAGTTCTTCTCCTGGAGAGAAGAAAAGGTTTAGAGGAGACTTGACAGAGGTTTTGCAAAGCATGATGGGTCTGGGGAGAATAGCCGGGGAGAATAGCCAGGGAGAAACTGTTCCCATTGGTAGAAGTGTTGAGAACCAGGGGATATTGATTTAAAGTGAGTGGCTAAGGAGCCAAAGGTGGCACGAGGAAGAACTTTTCTTGAATGCAGCGAGTGGTTAGGATCTGCCTCAGACCGAATGGCCATCTCCTGTGCTGTATAACCATTCAATGATACTAGTGTATTCACTCGCTTCACTGATCCCAGTGCATCTCTCTCTTCAGTAATCCCAGTGTTTTCACTTTCTCTAATGAATAGACCCATGGAAATGTTACAGCACAGAAGGAGGCCATTCAGCCCATTGTGTCTGCGCCAGCTGAAAAAACTAGCCGCCCAATCTGATCCCACCTTCCAGCAACCTGGTCCGTAGCCGCAGGTTACAGCACTTCAGGTGCCGGTCCAGGTACCTATTAAAAGAATTGAGGGTTTCTGCCTCCACCACAGTTCCTGGCAGTGAATTCCAGACACCCACCACCCTCTGGGTGAATAAATCTTTCCTCACGTCCCATTCCAATTCTTCTACCAGTCACCTTGTATTTGGTAATTGACCTCTCCGTGAAGGGAAACAGGTCCTCCCTGTCTACTCTATCTCGGCCCCCTCATAATTTTGTACACCTCAATTAAGTCACCCCTCAGCCTCCTCTGTTCTAAGGAAAACAACCCTGGCCTATCCAATCTTTCTTCATTGCTGCAACTTTCGAGCCTTGGCAACATTCTTGCAAATCTCCTCTGTACTCTCTCCAGAGCAATTATGTCCTTTCTGTAATGTGGTGACCAGAACTGTACAGAATATTCCAGCTGTGGCCTAACCAGCGTTTTATACAGTTCCAGCATTACATCCCTGCTTTTGTATTCTATACCTCGGCCAATAAAGGAAAGCATTCCAAATGCCTTCTTCACCACTCTATCTACCTGTCCTGCCACCTTCAGGGACCTCTGGGCATGCACTCCCTTCTTCTACCCCTCTCAATATCCTCCCATTTATTGTGTATTCCCTTGCTTCATTTGCCCTCCCCAAATACATTACCTCACACTTTTCCGGATTGCATTCCATTTGTCACTTTTCCGCCCACTCAACCAAACCATTAATATAATTCTGGAGTCCACAGCTAACCTCTTCACTCAACTACACGACCAATTTTTGTGTCATCTGCAAATTTCCCAATCCTACCTCCCACATTTAAGTCCAAATCATTTATATATATATATATATATATATATATATATATATATATATATATATATATATATATCACAAACAGAAAGGGACCCAAGTCTGAGCCCTGTGGAATTCCACTAGAAACTGCTTTCTGTTCGCAAAGCAATCCGTTGACCACTACCCTTTGTTTCCTGTCACTGAGCCAATTTTGGATTCAACTTGCCACATTCCCCTGTATCCCATGGGTATTGTTTTTCTGAACAGTCGGTCATGTGGGACCTTGTCAAATGCCTTACTAAAATCCATATAGACAACATCCACTGCCCTCATCAATCCTCCTTGTAACTTCCTCAAAAAAATTCAATCAAGTTAGTAAGACGCAACCTTCCCTTAATAAATCCATGCTGACTATCCCTGATTAATCCGTGCCTTTCTGAGTGTCAGTTTATCCGATCTCTCAGAATTGGTTCTAATAACTTGCCCACCACCGAGGTCAGACTGACCGGCCGATAATTATTTGGCCTATCCCTCGCACCCTTTTTAAACAATGGTACAATGTTCGGAGACCTCCAGTGATCTGATACCTCTCTTGTATCTAGTGAAGATTTGAAACTGATGCTCTGAGCATCTGCTATTTCCTCCCTGGCTTCCTTTAACAACCTGGGATACAATCCATCTGGCCCTGGTGGTTTATCCACTTTCAAGAATGTCAGAGCCTCCAGTACGTCCTCTCTCATTATGCTTATCGTACCTAATATTTCACTCTCCTCTTTTATTACAATGTCTGCATCATCCCTCCTCTTTATGAATCAAGGATATCCACTCTCTCCAGCTACCCAGTAAATTCACACTCTTCAATAATCCTAGTGTATTTATTCTCTTCATTTATGCCAATGTATTCACACAGTTCAGTGATCCCAGTGTACTCTTCAGGGAGAAGAGAATGAGCCAGAAGTTGTGGTACACATTGGTATCAATGACATAGAGAGAACAGGTGTTGAGGTCCAACGGTCAGACTCTCGGGAGCTAGTCAGAAAAGTATAAAGTAGGATCTCGAAGACAGTAATCTCTGGATTACTCCCAGTGCCAGTGAGAGTAGAAATGGGAAGATAGGGAGGATCAATGTGTGGCTTGAGGCATGGTACAGGAAGCAGGGCTTTAGGTTCTTGGGGCATTGGCATCAGTTCTGGGGCAAGAGGCCCCTATTCAAAAGGGACAGTTTGCACCTCAACAGGACTGGGGCCAATGGTCTCATGGGGAGGTTCATTAGTGTGGTTGGGGAAAGCTTAACCTGAATTGGCAGGGGGGCTGGGCACCAGCATATGGAGGTAGAAAAGAGGAATGAAGGTTCATAAAATTGTGGGAGTAATACTCGTGGAAGAAGTAGCACCGTATTAGATAGCAGCATGTCAAGAAGGGCTAGGAGGAATACAAGGACAGGTGTCGAATGCATGTATGCAGAATCACAGAATTGTTACAGTGCAGAAGGAGGCCCTTCGGCCCATCGTGTCCGCACCGGCTCTCTGAAAGAGCAATTCCCTCAGTTCCAATCCCCCGCCTTCGCCCCCTAACCCTGCACATTCTTCCTTTTCATATAACAGTCTAATTCCCTTTTCGAATGCTTCAGTTGAACCTGCCTCCACCACGTTCTCAGGCAGCGCATTCCAGACCTTAACCACTCGCTGTATGAGAGAGTTTTTCCCTCATGTCGCTTTTGCTTCTCTTACCAAATACTTTAAATCTACGTCCTCTCGTTCCCGATCCTTTCACGAGTGGGAACAGTTTCTCTCCATCCACTCTGTCCAGACCCCTCATGATTTTGAACACCTCTATCAAATCACCTCTCAGCCTTCTCTTCTCCAAGGAAAACAGTCCCAACTTCTCCAAACTGTCTTCATAACTGAAGTTCCTCATCCCTGGAACCATTCTCGTGAATCTTCTTTGTACTCTCTCCAATGTCCTCACGTCTTTACTGAAGTGCGGAGCCCAGAACTGGACACAATACTCCAGCTGAGGCCGAACTAGTGTCTTTTACAAGTTCAAATGCACAACATGCTGTGAATAGGGTTGTTGAGCTAGAAGCACAAATAGCCAAGTGTGGATATGATCTACTGGCAATAGCAGAAAAGTGGCTACAAAATGGTGAAGGCGGGGCACTTAATATTCAGGGATGCAAATTGTTGGAAAAAGATGGGGAACAAAAAGGGAGGTGGGGTGGCAGTACTGATTAGGGAAGACATTGTAATGTTGGAAAGGGAGGATGAAGAACAGTAACTCACCTCCTGTCTCCCCAAAGCCTGTCCACAATCTACAAGGCACAAGTCAGGAGTGTGATGGAATACTCTCCACTTGCCTGGATGGGTGCAGCTCCAACAACACTCAAGAAGCTCGACGCCATCCAGGACAAAGCAGCCCACTTGATTGGCACCCCATCTACAAACATTCACTCCCTCCACCACCGACGCACAGTGGCAGCAGTGTGTACCATCTACAAGATGCACTGCAGCAATGCACCAAGGCTCCTTCGACAGCACCTTCCAAACCCGCGACCTCTACCACCTCGAAGGACAAGGGCAGCAGATGCATGGGAACACCACCACCTGCAAGTTCCCCTCAAAGCCACACACCATCCTGATTTGGAACTATATCACCGTTCCTTCACTGTCGCTGGGTCAGAATCCTGGAACTCCCTTCCTAACAGCACTGTGGGTGTACCTACCCCACATGGACTGCAGCGGTTCAAAAAGGCAGCTCACCACCACCTTCTCAAGGGCAATTAGGGATGGGCAATAAATGCTGGCCTAGCCAGCGATGCCCACATCCCCCGAACGAATAAAAAGAAAGTGGGTGTATGATGCAGGTCAGGTGAATTCTCCCAGCAAGAATCAGGCCAAATACAATAGGTTTTGAGAGGAGAAGTGAAGAGGAAATTAACACTGGCAAAGAGAGAGTATGAGAAGACAATGGCAGCTAACATTAATGGACCCCAAAAATCTTCTACCAGCATGTAAATAGTAAGTGGGCAGTAAGAGTCGGAGTGGGGCCTATGAGGGACAATGAGAGTGATATCTGCTTCTGTATGCAAGGTTAAAATACTTTTAATGAGTACCTGGCATTGCTGTTCACTAATTATCATATTTTACTATCTCCATTGGACCCAGTGTATATCCCAAATCAACTGATCCCAGTGCATTTACTATCTTCATTGATTCCAGTGTATTTACGCTTTGTGCTAAGCACAGTGTATATGGTATCACCACTGATCCCAGTGTCATTCCTATCTCCACTTATCCCCTTGTACACACTATCTCTACTAATCCCAGTGTAAATACTGCCCCAAGTATATTTGCTATCTCCACTGATCCAAATGTATTTGGATCTCCACTGAACCCAGGATATTTGATGGCTCCTCTGGTGCCAGTGAAGTTGCGATCTCCAGTGGTCCCACTGTATTTACTATTTCCACTGATCCCAGTGTAATTACTGCCTCCATTCATCCCAGCATATCCGCCATCTCCTCTCTTGCCAGTTTTCCTCCTAACTGTAAGTCGGCTGTCTTCACTGATACCAGTACATACACCTCCACTCAGTCCCAAGTATTTTCTCTCTCCCCTGTCCCAGTATATTCACTACCTCCACTTTTCCCATTGTGCATCGTATTTCCACTAATCCCTGTGATACTATTGTCTCCATTGATCCCAGTGTACTTAACATTGCCACTGATCCCTGTGCATTTGCTATCTCCGTTGACTCCAGCTGCCGGCGTTCTTCCAACCTTCACTTATCCCAAAGCATCTACTATTTCCATGGAGCCAATTGTATTTAAGATCTTCACTGATCCCAGTGATGACTCTCTTCCAATTTCCCATCGCATCAACTCGATTTACTGACTCTCGTGTCCACACTCTCTCCCAATGCTCCCAATGTAATTACTAACTCTATTGATTCCAATGCTGACCGTGTTAAAGTCGGCTCCTCAAATTTGAGCCTCAAAAATTGGTCTCGAGAATTCGACTTTTACATGAGTCATAATTTTGAACTTTTATTGGCAAAATACGAGCCACCATGGACAACAGACAGATGCTGACATCTAATGGTTAGAGCACGCGGGTCAGGCTGTTGGGAATCACTGCATTACGGGGGCTATGCAATCGACCCTTGGCTGCAGGGCACGATTACAAAATTTGCAGATGGTCCAAAACTTGGGAAGTATTGTGAACTGCGAGGAGGATAGTGATAAACTACAAGAGGACATAGGCTGTTGGAATGGGCGGACACTGAGCACTAATGCCGAGAAATATGGTGATCCATATTGGGAGGAAGGAGAAGTGGTAATGTGGAATAAAAGGCACAATTCTAAAAGGGGGGGGGGGGGTGCAGGAGCAGTGGGACCTGGGAGGATTTGTGCACAAACCGTTGAATGTGGCAGGGCAGGTTGTGAAAACAGTTAATCAGGCATGCGGGTTCCTGAGCTTTATAAATAGACGCATTGCATACAAAGAACAGTACAGCACAGGAACAGGCCATTCGGCCCTCCAAGTCTGCATCAATCTTGATGCCTGCCTAAACTAAAACCTTCTTCACTTCCGGGGACCAGATCCCTCTATTCCCATCCTATTCATGTATTTGTCAAGATACCTCTCAAACGTCTCTATGGTACCTGCTTCCACCACCTCCCCCGGCAGCAAGTTCCAGGCACTCACCACCCTCTGTGTAAAGAACTTGCCTCGCACATCCCCTCTAAACTTTGCCCCTTGCACCTTAAACCTATGTCCCCCAGTAACTGACTCTTCCACCCTGGGAAAAAGCTTCTGACTTTCCACTCTGTCCATGCCGCTCATAACTTTGTCAACCTCTATCATGTCGCCCCTCCACCTCCGTCGTTGCAGTGAAAACAATCCGAGTTTAACCAACCTCTCCTCATAGCTAATGCCCTCCAGACCGGGCAACATCCTGGTAAACCTCCTCTGTACCCTCTCCAAAGCCTCCACGTCCTTCTGGTAGTGTGGCGACCAGAATTGCACGCAATATTCTAAGTGCGGCCTAACTAAAGTTCTGTACAGCTGCAGCATGACTTGCCAATTTTTATACTCTATGCCCTGACCGATGAAGGCAAGCATGCCGTATGCCTTCTTGACGACCTTATCCACCTGCGTTGCCACAAAATCAAGGAGGTTGCAGTTAACCATTGTAAACACATGTTTCGGCCTCAACTGGAGTATTGTGTCCAATTCTGGGCAGCACACTTTAGGAAGGATGTGAAGGGAGGGTGCAGGAATGGTGGCAGTGATGAGGAACTTCAGTTACAAGGATAGATTAGAGAGGCTCGGGCTGTTCACCTCAGAGTCGAGAAAGTGAAGAGGAGAATTGATGGAGGTGTTCAAAATCTGGAGGGGTCTGGACGCAGTAGATGGGGAGAAAAATATTCCCATTGGCGGAAGGATTGAGAACCAGAGGGCACCGATTTAAGGTGAATGGCAAATGAACCAATGGCGACATGAGGAGAACCATGCTCACACAGCGAGTGGTTAGGACCTGGAATGCACTGCCCGAGAGTGTGCTGGAGGCAGGTTCAATCATGGCTTTCAAAGGGGAATTGGTTAGTTATCTAAAGAGAAAAGATTTGCAGGGCTAGCGGGGGAAGGCCGGGGGTGTGGGACCAGCTGGGTTGCTCTTGCAGAGAGCTAGCATGGACGCAATGGGATGAATGGCCTCCTTCTATACTGTAACCATTCTATGATTCTATTTACTGCTTCCACTAATCTCAGTGTATTTATTATTTCTGTCAATTCGATGTATTTACTTGCTGTACTCTTCCTAGTTTACTTACTATCATCACTGGAGCCAGTGTCCTAATAGCTCCACTGATATTTACTTTATCCACTATTCTATTTGTATGGACATGGGCAAAAACATGGACAAAAGAGCTGAACTCCAGAGGTGAGGTGGGAGTGACTGCCCTTGACATCAAGGCAGCATTTGACCGAGTCTGGCATCAACGAGTCCTAGCAAAACTGGAGTCAATGCGAATCGGGGCAAACCCTCCGCTGGTTGTAGTCGGACCTTGTGCAAAGGAAGATGGTTGTGCTTGCTGGAGGTCAAACATCTTAGTCCCAGGACATCACTGCAGGAGTTCCTCAGGGTAGAGTCCTAGGCCCAACCATCTTTAGCTGCTTCATCAATGACCTTCCTTCAATCATAAGATCAGAAGTGGGGATGTTCGCTGATGATTGCACAATGTTCAGCACCGTTTGTGACTCATAGAAGTCATAGAGAGAGATACAGCACTGAAACAGGCCCTTCGGCCCACCGAGTCTGTGCTGACGAACAACCACTCATTTATACTAATCCTACATTAATCCCATATTCCCTACCGCATCCCCATCATTCTCCTACCACCTACCTGCATTAGGAGCAATTTACAATGGCCAATTTACTTATCAACCTGTAAGTCTTTGGCTGTCGGAGGAAACCGTAGCACCCAGTGGAAACGCACGCGATCGCAGGGCGAACTTGCAAACTCCACACAGGCAGTACCCAGAATCAAACCCGGGTTGCTGGAGCTGTGAGGCTGCAGTGCTAACCACTGCGCCACTGTGCCGCCCTTAGATAATGATGATGACTTCTTAGATAATGAAGCAGTCTGTGTCCAGATGTAGCAAGACCTGGACAATATCCAGGCTTGGTCTGATAATTGGCAAGTAACATTCATGCCAGACAAGTGCCAGGCAATGACCATCTCCAACAAGACAGAATCTAACCATCTCCCCTTGACATTCAATGGCATTACCATCACTGAATCCCCCACTATCAACATCCTAGGGGTTATCATTGACTAGAAACTGAACTGGAGTAGCCATATAAATACCGTGGCTACAAGAGCAGGTCAGAGGCAAGGAATCCTGAGGCGAGTAACTCACCTCCTGACTCCCCAAACCCTGTCCACCATCTACAAGGCACAAGTCAGGAGTGTGATGGAATACTCTCCACTTGCCTGGATGGGTGCAACTCCAATAACACTCAAGAAGCTCGACACCATCCAGGACAAAGCAGCCCGCTTGATTGGCACCCCATCCACAAACATTCACTCCCTCCACCAGCGACGCACAGTGGCAGCAGTGTGTACCATCTACAAGATGCACTGCAGCAACACACCAAGGCTCCTTCGACAGCACCTTCCAAACCCGCGACCTCTGCCATTGAAAAGGACAAGGGCAGCAGATGCATGGGAACATCACCACCTGCAAGTTCCCCTCCAAGTCACACACCATCCCGACTTGGAATGATATCACTGTTCCTTCACTGTCGCTGGGTCAAAATCCTGGAACTCCCTGTGGGACTGCAGCGGTTCAAGAAGGCAGCTCACCACCGCCTTCTCAAGGGCAATTAGGGATGGGCAACAAATGCTGGCCTGGCCAGTGATGCCCACATCCTAGGAATGACAAAAAAAAGTGAGCGTGGTACTGTAGAAAATAAGTCTGGGGAATTAATAATGGATAATAAGGATATGGAAGATGAATTGAACAGGTAATTTGCATCGGTTTTTACTATAGTGGAATTAGCTGTAAGTCAGGAAATGGAAGGGAGGGAGGAACTCAAGAAAAGTACAATCACCAGGGAAGTGGTCCTGAACAAATTGTTGGAGCTGTGGGCTGACAAGTCCCTGGGTCCAGATGGACTTCATTCAAGGGTGTTAAAAGCAGTGGCTAATGAGATAGTTGATGCATTGGTTTTAATTTTCCAAAATTCCTCAGATTCAGGGAAAGTTCCATTAGATTGGAAAATAGTGAATGTAACTCCATTATTCAAAAAGGGAGGGAGACAGAAAGCAGGAAACAACAGGCCAGTTAGCTTAACATCTGTCATAGGGAAAATGCTACAGCTATTATTAAAGATGTTATAGCAGGGCATTTAGAAAAATTCAGTGTAATCAGGCAAAGTCATCATGGTTTTGTGAAAGGGAAATCATGTTTAACCAATTTATTGGAGTTCTTTGAGGAAGTAACATGTGCTGTGGATAAAGGGGACCTGGTTGATGTACTGTACTTAGATTTCCAGAAGGCATTTAATAAGGTGCCACATCAAAGGTTATTGCGAGAAATAAAAGCTCATGGTATAGGGGGTAACATATTGGCATGGATAGAAGATTGGCGAGCTAACAGGAAACAGAGTAGGCATAAATGGGTCATTTTCTGTTTGGCATGATGTAACGAGTGGTGTTCCACAGGGATCTGTGCTGGGGCCTCAACTTCTTACAATTTACATAAATGATTTGGATGAAAGGACCAAAGGTCTGGTTGCTAAATTTGCTGATGACACAAAGATAGGTAGGAAAGTCAATGATGAAGAGGACACAAGGGGGCTACAAAGGGATATAGATAGGTTAAGTGAGTGGGCAAAGATCTGGCAAATGGAGTATGAGGTGAGAAAATGTGAAATTGTCCATTTTGGCAGGAATAATAAAAAAGCATATTACCTAAATGGCGAGAGATCGCGGAGCTCTGAGATGCCGAGGGATCTGGGTGTCCCAGTGCATGAATCGCAAAAGGTTAGTATGCAGGTACAGCAAGTAATTAGGAAAGCTAATGGAATGTTATCGTTTATTGTGAGGGGAATTGAATACAAAAGTAGGGAGGTTAAAGGGCCAGGAAATGGGAAAGTTTTGTAAAAATGATTGAGATGACCTGTCCATGCATTTGCCAACTTCCCTCCCCCCTCCCCCACCCAATGGCATATCACAACATTCATTCCTGCCCTTTTCCCCCCTGGAATTCCTATACTGAAAAATTGACCTTCCTCCCCACCCCTCACAAACCCCTCATAATGCCATTGAATGTCAAGGGGAGATGGTTAGATTCTCTCTTGTTGGTGATGGTCATTGCCTGGCACTTGTGTGGCGCGAATATTACTTGCCACTTCTCAGCCCAAGCCTGGATATTGTCCAGGTCTTGCTGCATTTCTACACGGACTGCTTCAGTATGTGAAGAGTCGCGAATGGCTAACTCTTTTCTGATCCCAGTATATTTATTATCTCTACTGATCCCAGTTTCTATACCATCTCATGGTTTTCAACACATTTAGTAGCTACACTGCTATCTCCACTGGTGCTAGTATATTTACTTTTTCCAGTGATCCCAGTGTATCAAACAGCTGTGATAGGTGAATGAATTCTAGCAATGCCCAAGGAACAATCATCAAGTACTTCAGGTGTGACTCAAAGTATTATTGTTTGGTGAGCTACCTAAAGCAAAATTGCAAGACCCTCGAAATGACACACGACAAAGAGAATTCTGAGGAAGAGGATGAAGATAATGATGCAGCTGAACAAATTAGATTGGTTGCAAGGAGTTTTAGTCCATGTGATGAATGTGCTAGTCATGGACTCATTTAACTGTGCAATACTAGGCAGTGATTGCACGTCAACAGCATGTGGAACAGATTGGGCTGGGTTTTAAGAAGCCGTGATCCATGGCGGGGGGGGGGTGGGAGGGGCCGAAAGATGGCTCCGGACGAGGCCTGCGACAGACCTCGACGCCGGAAGGGCCTGGCCCGATCCTCCCAGCGGCAGTGTGGCTCTGCCCCCGCCCCCCCGCTGCTGAGCGATGGGACCACAATTAACATAAGTCAAATCGATAAAATTAATACATTTGAGATCTTGAGGGCCTGCCGTCGGCGCAGCGGCCAGCAATCCCGTGCCTTCAGATCCCCATCTGGGCAAACGAGGCGTGGCATTGGTGAGGAAGGGGGAGGAGGTACGTTTATCAGTACGAGGGGGGGGAGGGGCGCACTTAAGATCGCGGTGGATCTTTGGCGTGCGTCTCGCACAGGCGGGCCACCAGTTTCAGATCGGCGGCGGGGCTCAGAAAACCCAGCCCATTGTGAAAATGTGATCTAGATTCACTAAGGAGTGAGGGTTGACACAAGGTTAAGGGTACCGTATTCAGGTCACTGGAAAGAGTTTTAATTCCGTGTAAAACTCCTAGTGTAAACCATTTTATAAACACTGCTGTCGGCTTCAGTGAAATATCCAAAGCATCTCAAACAAAGTATCTTAAAGTTACACAGACAATTTGCTCAACCTGCTGTCAAAGGTTAAAAATCTTGCAGGTATGGTTGATGAAGAGTACATGAGGCTAATAGAAGGGATGAGTGAAAAGTGTGAAATCTATAAAAAAAAAAAGTATTGGCAGACAATGCCATGTCCCTGGTGGGCACTCCATGCAAAGAATTCACGCCAGATGGTTGGAGGAAATAGTCTTTCTAAATTAGTCTACGGGTGAAATTGCAAATTGCCTTCAGTGCTATGTGATAGCTCTCCTGCTCCAGAAGCTAATCCACACTTGAAGACTTTACATGGAGGGAGATCGCGTTTCATCATGGCTGAGGTCTTGGAGAAAATCTGGGGAGCGTGGAGGCATTGTACAAGAGGACCCGAGACAGAATTTAATTCAGGAGATACATGATCGTGTCATACGTGACAAAACTATCACATCCAAAAGCCAATAGCCCAGAGTGGGTATTTAAGTGGCATGTAATCCAGAGGGGTCTAGTGAATGGAGGGATGGGACAATTGTGGGAGGCCCAGGAAAAGCTACTGGCAAGTTTAAATAGATGTTGAATGTTCTGGATGATGTTCTGGCCAAAAGCGAGGCCGATGGACTGGCAGAATGGGGTGAAGGAGTGGAAGGTAAGAAAACGCTCTGTCAGAAAAGGATAACGGGTCTGGAAGTAATGTTTTTACAGAAAAGGATCACGTACCAGAGAAAGACCCTCTGACAATGAAGGAGGTCGATCTCGCAGAATACCTTGAATAGATTAGACAGTGAAATAAAAGTTTCAGAATTGCCTCAGGACTAGAAGCAAAAGTCCTCATGTTTGTGAGGTTTTGGCGTCTGCCAATAAACTTGAGGATAAAGTAATAAGAAAGGCAAAACTCAGGGAATTCGATAGTTGTAGAGTGGAGTCTAGTCTCGGGTACCAGAATTACCATCCCCGAATCCCCCATCAACAACATCCTGGGGGTCACCATTGACCAGAACCTAAACTGAGCCAGTCAGATAAATACTGTGGCTACAAGAGCAGGTCAGAGGCTGGGAATTCTGTGGTGGGTAACTCACCTCCTGTCTCCCCCAAAGACAGTCTACCATCTACAAGGCACAAGTCAGGAGTGTGATGGAATACTCTCCACTTGCCTGGATGGGTGCACCTCCAACAACACTCAGGAAACTTGGCACCATCCAGGACAAAGCAGCCCGCTTGATTGGCACCCCATCCACAAACATTCACTCCCTCCACCACCGATGCACAGTAGCAGCAGTGTGTACCATCTACAAGATGCACTGCAGCAACTCACCAAGGCTCCTTAGACAGCACCTTCCAAACCCGCAACCTCTACCAACTAGAAAGACAAGGGCAGCAGATGCATGGGAACACCACCACCTGCATGGTCCCGTCTAAGCCATACACCATCCTGACTTGGAACTATATCTCCATTCCTTCACGGTCGCTGGGTCAGAACCCTGGAACTCCCTTCCTAACAGCACTGTGGGTGTATCGACACCACATGGACTGCAGCGGTTCAAGAAGGCAGCTCACCACCACCTTGTCAAAGGCAATTAGGGATGGGCAATAAATGTTGGCCTGGCCAACAGCCCTCAAAACTTCTGAAATCATAAAACAAAAACATAAGGTGTAGCCTGAACGATGCTTCCATGGTGTGGTATGATTAGGTGAGATCTGTTTTACTCCACCTAGGCTGTGTTCAACTAAAAGCAGATCTCGCAATGCTTTATTGGTATCATAAAGAGAAACCTTCAGACATCTTCATGATGCATGTTGATGATTTCTTATGGGGCGGTACTGCGGAATTTGAGAAATGTGTTATTAATAAGACTAGAGTAAAACTTAAAATTGGGAGCCTTGTTGGGCTTTTAAATATATTGATTTAGCATATTAAGCAGAGTGGGTCTGGAATACCTTTAAATTAACAATGCTATTTAGAGAGCGTTACTCCCATCTGGGTGAAGAATATCAGGTCCTCACAGAAAGGTGATACATCTGAAAAAGAGACAGAGCAATTGCAAAGCTTGATTGGTCAGTTGAACTGGTTGTGCACTCAGACTAGACCAGGTGCTAGTTTTCACGTGTTGGTGTCAAGTCCATCAATGAAACACCCCCAAAGTCGAGACTGCTTAAAAGGCAAATGGAACATTGAAAACATCTGAAGAAATGCTTACATATGTTCCCAACCTTAGGTGACCCTGAAAGGTGGTTCTAGTGCAGCTTATTTGATATGTTTTTCTGAAGGGTGAACATGGGAAACTAAGACATTGAAAAGGGTTGTTAAAAGTACTTTGGCTGCTGAAACACCGGCCCTTGTGGCGAAACGGGATTCTACATTACAAAAATTGGAGGTGGGATTCTGTACAATGGGCTAACTGAAGATAGCATACTCATTTAGTGCTATGTAAATATTTGTTCATTATGGGATAGTGCAAAATATACGAGTGAAAAAAGGTTACAGATTGACCTTGCTGGCGTGAAACAAATGCTGAAGGGAAAGGAAATTTTAAATTAAATTGGTGGATGCAAATTCCAAAAATTACAAAACAAAATGCCTGCACAAAGAAATTGTCAGGGGTTCTAGAGGAGGAGCATATCACAATGCAATGCTTTGCACAGATAATGCAGGTTTTGGATTTAATTTGCTTTGATATTTTGGTTATAGATACAAACTTCATTTTTTATTTAAAGTGAGGGAAGAGAAGCTGTAAATTGTGTAGTAATTTGTGGTGGGCATTAACTAGGGTTTCACTTGTGCCCCTATAAATAGACATATGGCCTATAGACTGTGGTGCTCAGTTGGGAGATCTATACTTGTAATGTGTAATTCTGTAAATAAATATTTATAAAAGAGTGCAAAGTTCGGCTCCAGCTCTATCCAACTGGCTTTCTAGAATGTAGCAACTGATCCCATTGTATTTAATATCACCGCGGATCCCAGTGGATTTACTCTCTCCACTGATCCCTGCATATTTACTATCCCACTGATCACTGTGTATTTATTCTCTCCATTGATCCCAGCGTATTTATTATCTTCATTGAGCCCAGTTTATTCAATATCTCCACTGATCCCATCGTATTTATTGTCTCCATTGATCCCAGTGTATTGACTAACTCCACTGATTCCAGTGAGTTACTATCCAGTGATTCCAGTGTTTTGGTATCTCCACTGATCTCACAGTATTTACTATCTGCAGTGATGCCAGTGTATTAACTATATCCATCGATCCCAGTGTATTTACTATCTCCATTGATCCCAATGTATTTATTATCTCCAGTGATTCCAGTGTCTTATTAACTCTAATGATGCCAGTGTATTTACAATCTCACTGATCCCAGTATATTTACTATCTCACTGATCCCAATGTATTTACTATCTCTGCTGATTCCAGTGTATTTACTATCTCCATTGATCCCAATGTATTTATTATCTCCAGTGATTCCAGTGTCTTATTAACTCTAATGATGCCAGTGTATTTACAATCTCACTGATCCCAGTATATTTACTATCTCACTGATCCCAATGTATTTACTATCTCTGCTGATTCCAGTGTATTTACTATCTCCAATGATCCCAGTGTGTTTACTATCTCTGCTGATTCCAGTGTATTTACTATCTCCATTGATGCCAGTGCTTTTCTTATTTCCACTGATCACAGTTTATTTACTGTCTCCAATGTTCGGTGACTCAAACTGCCATGTGGAAGGAAGGGATTTTGATTCATGGGGCACTAGGAAGCTGTTCCATTGGAATAGACTCCATTTCAACCCGGTTGGTCCCATCATCCTGGTAAAAGGTATAACAAGCATTCTAGACAGGGCTTTAAACTGAAAGAAGAGAGAGGGGTCCCGCTAAGGGAAATTTATAAATCTTGTTATGACCATGTAGTGAGAGGTTGGGTGGTGCCCACTGTTCAACTCCCACTTGACAGCAGCAAGTGTGTTTTGTTATTCGGGTTTGACTCTTTGTGTTTTGTTTGTCAAATAAACAAACAGCAACAGGTTTTCTTGTAGGGTTAAAACAGAAAAATCAATTATTTATTGAACCCAAAATGGTCGCAACTCCACCCACTCTCACATTCACTCACATACACACGCACACACATACATGAAGAGACAGATAGAGGGGGAAAGGGGTAAGTGGTTGAAAATGGGGGTCGGTTTCAGGGGGTGAGGTGGGCGGGGTCATGGTATTGAATTCTCTTGTAAGGCAGGTTCTTGTTGGTTGCCAGCCCTGAGGCGTTTGTAGGTTTCTCTCTTGGTTATAAGTTTAGTAGGAGACAGTGGATCACCTCTAATTCACTGCTGTGCAAGTATAGATGTAGATTAGGCTTGCTGGATTCCTCACAGCCCCTTATCAGGAAAATCTGCTTGGTGATGCTTCTCTCTGGCGTCTGTCTCTTTCTCTCTCTCTCTCTCTCTCTCTCTTCAAGGGCTGCCCTTTTAAGGTAAAAATTTTGTCACATCTTCATCTGGTAGGAGGCGCTTTGATCTCTCCTCATGGTGATCACAGAATGGCCCAAGATGAGAATAAACCGGTTATGATGTTTTCTCTTGATACCTTCTTTGTTTCTTATCTTGGGCCATTGTGTGATCACCATGGGAGAAAGATCAAAGCGTCTCCTACCCCCAGAAGATGATGTTACAAACATTTTTTCCTTGAAAGGGCAACCTTTGAAGAGAGAAAGAGACAGCAAGAGCCCATTCAATTCAGAAGGGTCTCTTGATGGGTTCCGGATGAGAATAATCCGGTTATGATGTTTCCACTTCACCGCTTCTTTCTTTCAGAAGGACCCATTCGATTTGGGAAGCTTTCAGGATGGGTGTAGGATGGGTGTAATTGACACCTCTTCGCTCTGAAGGTGTTCCTTTGTCCCTGTCAGACAGTTTGAATATACAAAAGCCAAGTCGTTTAACTTTGGTGACCATTTTGGAGCCCATTGTGCACGTATTAAAAGGTCATCTTTTTTTTTAAAGACAAAGTCTGTTTTTATAACTCTTCAGTTTCAATCCGTAGCTTTTCATCCTCGTACTTCTCGTACGAGTGACGATCTGTAGAGAAAAGTCGAGGCATAAAGCAGTGTAGCAATTTGGGTAAAGACAAGCAGAGTGGGACACCAAGTGACAGAGAGTTTAATGGTAGTAGTGTATCAGCAAGTACGGTCTGTTAAAAGAAAAGTAGTAAAAAATTAAAGGTTCTGTATCTGAATGCACAATGCAAACAAGATAGATGATCCAGCAGCACAAGAAGATATAACAGGGTTTGATATCATCACCATTACTGAGACGTAGTTGCAAGGTGACCAAGTTGGGGAAATAAATATTACACGGTTTACAACGTTTCTAAAAGAAAAGTATGGCGGTGTATAAATCAGTGAGAATTATGCAAATCGTCTGCAGCAGGGCATGGCTAGGCTAGCAAAATGGGCAGACAAGTGGCAGGTGGAATTTAATGCAGACAAATGTGAGGTTAAGTATTTTGACAGAAGAGATAGGGTGAGGCAGTATAGACTTAATGGCACATTTCTGAAGATTGTACATTGATAAAGAGATTTTGGGATCCATGTGCATAGATCCTTGAAGGTGGCAGGACAGATCACCACTAATCCCAGTGGATTTATTATTTCCACTGATTCCAGTGAATTTATTTTCCCCACTGATTCCAGTGTATTTACTATCTCCACTGATTCCAGTGAATTTACTATCTCCACTGATTCCAGTGAATTTACTATCTCCACTGATTCCAGTGTATTTACTATCTCCACTGATTCCAGTGAGTTTACTATCTCCACTGATTCCAGTGAGTTTACTTTCTCCACTGATTCCAGTGAGTTTACTTTCTCCACTGATTCCAGTGAGTTTACTATCTCCACTGATTCCAGTGTATTTACTATCTCCACTGATTCCAGTGTATTTACTATCTCCACTGATTCCAGTGAATTTACTTTCTCCACTGATTCCAGTGAATTTACTTTCTCCACTGATTCCAGTGAATTTGCTTTCTCCACTGATTCCAGTGAATTTGCTTTCTCCACTGATTCCAGTGTATTTACTTTCTCCACCAATCCCACTGTATTTACTACCTCCACTGATTCCAGTGTATTTACTTTCTTCACTGATTCCAGTGTATTTACTTTCTTCACTGATTCCAATGTATTTACTTTCTCCACTGATTCCAGTGTATTTACTATCTCCACTGATTCCAGTGTATTTACTTTCTCCACTGATTCCAGTGAATTTACTTTCTCCACTGATTCCAGTGAATTTACTTTCTCCACTGATTCCAGTGAATTTACTTTCTCCACTGATTCCAGTGAATTTACTTTCTCCACTGATTCCAGTGAATTTGCTTTCTCCACTGATTCCAGTGTATTTGCTTTCTCCACTGATTCCAGTGTATTTACTTTCTCCACCAATCCCACTGTATTTACTACCTCCACTGATTCCAGTGTATTTACTACCTCCACTGATTCCAATGTATTTACTTTCTCCATTGATCCCTGTGTATATCATCTATTCACTGATTCCAGTGTATTTACTTTTTCCACTGATCCCACTGTATATACTATCTATATTGATCCCAGTACATATACAATCACCACTTTTACCAGTGTATTTGCCATCTTCACTGATTCCAGTGTTGTCACTATCTCCACTGATCCCACTATATTCACTATCTCCACTGATTCCATTGTTTTCTTTCTCCACTGATGTCAGTGTATCTACTACCCCCGTTGATCACATTGTAGTTACTAGCTTCATTGCTCCCAGTGCATTTACGACCTTCACTGACCCCAGTATACATCCTTCCTCCCTATCTCTGAGTTTCCCAATATACTTAGTACCTGAACTGATCCCAGTGTCTTTACTCTCTCCATTGATCCCAGTGTATATCCTCTATCCACTGATCCCAGTGTATTTACTGTCTACCAATGTTCACAATATAGTTACTATCTCCACTGATCCCAGAGTAATTACTATCTCCTGTTTACCCAGTTTTTTTAGTATCCTCAATGATAGAGTCATAGAGTTATACAGCACAGAAACAGGCCCTTCGGCCCATCGTGTCCGTACCGGCTATCAAGCACCTACCTATTCTAATCCCATTTTCCAGCACTTGGCCCGTAGCCTTGTATGCTATGGCGGTTCAAGTGCTCATCTAAATACTTCTTAAATGTTGTAAGGGTTTCTGCCTCTACCACCTCTTCAGGCAGTACGTTCCAGATTCCAACCACCCTCTGGGTGAAAATTTTTTTCCTCAAATCCCCTCGAAACCTCCTGTCCCTTACCGTAAATCTATGCCCCCTGGTTATTGACCCCTCTGCTAAGGGAAAAAGTTTCTTCCTATCTAACCTATCAATGCCTCTCATAATTTTGTATAGCTCAATCAGGTCCCCCCTCAGCCTTCTCTGCTCCAAGGAAAGCAACCCCAGCCTTTTCAGTCTCTCTTCATAGCTGAAACACTGCAGCCCAGGCAACATCCTGGTGAATCTCCTCTGCACCCTCTCCAGTGCAATCACATCCTTCCTATAATGTGGTGACCAGAACTGTACACAGTACTCCAGCTGTGGCCTAACTAGCGTTTTATACAGCTCCATCATAACCTCCCTGCTCTTATATTCTATGCCTCGGCTAATAAAGGCAAGTATCTCATATGCCTTCCTAACCACCTTATCTACCTGTGCTGCTGCCTTCAGTGATCTATGGACAAGCACACCAAGGTCCCTCTGACCTTCTGTATTTCCGAGGGTCCTACCATCCATTGTATATTCCCTTGCCTTGTTAGTCCTCCCAAAATGCATCACCTCACACTTCTCAGGATTAAATTCCATTTGCCATTGCTCTGCCCATCTTACCAGCCCATCTATATCGTCCTGTAATCTAAGGCTTTCCTCCTCACTATTTACAACATCACCAATTTTCATGTGATCTGTGAACTTACTGATCATACCTCCTATATTCACATCTAAATCATTAATGTTAACTACAAACAGCAAGGATCCCAGCACCGATCCCTGTGGTACACCACTGGTCACAGGCTTCCACTCGCAAAAACAACCCTCGACCATCACCCTCTGCCTCCTGCCACTAAGCTAATTTTGGACCCAATTTGCCAAATTGTCCTGGATCCCATGGGCTCTTACCTTCTTAACCAATCTCCCATGCGGGACCTTAACAAAAGCCTTACTGAAGTCCATGTAGACTACATGATGATCCCAGGGTATTTACTGTCACCACCCATTACCGGTGAAGGGTTCTGAAGAAAGGTTATTGACCTGAAACGTTAACTCTGTTTCTCTGTCCACAGCTACTGCCTGACCTGCTGAGTATTTTCAACATTTTCCGTTTTTATTCACAGTGTATTTTCTCGCACCCGACATTCCCAGTTTATTTATTCTTTCCAGCTGTCTGCAGTGTATTTACTTTCTCCGAGTATTCCCAGTGCATTTAACCTCTCCCAGCACTTTCAGTGCATTACTCCCCGGCAGTGTTCCCACTGTATTTACTCTCTCCCAGCGTTGCATGTCTATTTACTCTGACATTGTGATTCTCCCAGAGGTGGATTAAGCCGACGACAGTCTTCCCGTCCAGAAGCCAACTAAGGGCCTCTTCCCACTGCCGCTGGGATCTTACCAGCATCGGGGGTTTGGTGAGGGTGCTCCCTGCGGGCTTGGTGGGGGGGGGGTGGGGGGCTGGGGTGTCCCTTGTTTGTGGGTGATTTGTGGCCTACAGAGGACCCTCACTGGCAACCAATTCACCCCCGGGACCCTCTGTCCCTGAACTGAACAGCCGCCCCCCATCGCCAACTCCCCCACACCAGGGCCCTCTGGATTGGGTCTGGCAACACCCTCACTTACCTGTGCTCTGGGGTTCCAGCGCTGGGCCTGGGTCTGAGGTTTCTGCAGTGCTGGCAGTGCCCACTGCTCCTGGTGAGGCTGCCAATACTGCTGTGCTGCCGACATCTTGGTGTAGATGTGAATTCACAGCTGGTACCTAATGATGTACATGTGATGTCACACACTGCTCCTGATGATAGAGGTGTGATTTCATACTCTGTTTTTTTTCATTCATTCACGGGGATGTGGGCGTCGCTGGCCAGGCCAGCATTTATTGCCCATCCCTAATTGCCCTTGAGAAGGTGGTGGTGAGCTGCCTTCTTGAACTGCTGCAGTCCATGTGGGGTAGGTACACCCACAGTGCTGTTAGGAAGGGAGTTCCAGGATTTTGACCCAGCGACAGTGAAGGAACGCCGATATCATTCCAAGTCAGGATGGTGTGTGACTTGGAGGGGAACTTGCAGGTGGTGGTGTTCCCATGCGTCTGCCGCCCTTGTCCTTCTAGTTGGTAGAGGTCGCGGGTTTGGAAGGTGCTGTCGAAGGAGTCTTGGTGCGTTGCTGCAGTGCATCTTGTAGATGGTACACACTGCTGCCACTGTGCGTCGGTGGTGGAGGGAGTGAATGTTTGTGGACAGGGTACCAATCAAGCGGGTTTGGAAGGTGCCATTGAATGGTTAAGGGGAGATGGTTGGACTCTGCCATGTTGGAAATGGTCATTGCCCGTTACTTGTGTGGTGCGGATGGTACTTGCCACATTTGGTAGTGTCGGTGTGAGCCCAGACCGAGCATTTGGTGATGCCAGTGTGAATTCACAGGCGGTACCTCGGTATTTAGGTTTGACTTCATACGGAGTGTCTGGCGTTGGAGGTGTCAGCTCACACTCTGGTGTATATTGGTGTGATAGTGCCACAGTATCAATGAATAAGAACTGAGCATTACGCAGAGGCTGAGAGTGCCCCATTACCTGTGTGAATAATAACTGAGTGATATGTTGACTGTAGAACCCAGAGAGGTCTGTAAATGGCGGATGGGTCTATTCTGGGTAAATCTACGGCAATATAGCACCAGAATAAAGATAGGTGCGGTAGGAAGACGATTTGGTGGCCGTGCAACCAACATATCTGGTAAGGTCAAAAGAAATATTTTGAGCATTGCTGAAAATAGAGACATGTTGTCGAAGCTTTTCCTCTTGCACTCATCAGGACAATCCGCAAGAATAACCAATGTAAGGGAAAACACCAACTAATACTGCATGAGAAGAAAGTGCTGATTGGTTGGCAAGTGAACTCTGATTGGTAGAGGCGTTGCCAATGAGAATGCACCAGTTTATGGTGACTGACAGTTAACTGTCAAGCTTTGTTTGAAACTCAAACCAGGCTGCTTGACTCTGATTGGTCAAGGCATTGCCCTGAGGAATGAACCAGCGAATGTCTGTCACTTATTTTGTTCAGCTGAAACAGGCGCAATGCGTGTACATGCTCTCCCAGGTTTTCCCAAAGAGAGCTATTCGACGCAGGAATGCGTTACTACAAGGAGCTATTGAAGACCTGGCACTCACCGACATGGAGCAGTAGGCCAGATGGCACCCGGTGTTGGAAACTCTGACTGCATGGAATGTTTTTGGATTGATTCGTGGGATGTGGGCATCACTGGCAAGTATTTGTCGCCCACCCATAACTGCCCTTGACAACTGAGTGGCTCGCTAGGCCTTTTCAGAGGGCAGTTCAGAGTCAACCATGTTGCTGTGGGTCTGGAGTCACATGTCGGCCAGACCAGGTAAGGACAGCAGATTTCCTTCCCGAAAAGGAACCAGATGGGTTTTTACAGCAATCGATGATAGTTTCCTGGCACCATTACTGAGTTTTCAATTCCAGATTTTTGTTAATTAATTGAATTTAAATTCCACCAGTTGCCGTGGACAGACGAGGGCATTTAGCCTGGGCCTCTGGATTACCAGACCAGTGACACAACCACTACGCTACCATCTCCCCACTGGAGCACAGCTCACAGAGGAATGATAGGCCCTGGTACTACAATATGAGGCCACACCTGGAATATTGTGTGCATTTTTGGTCTCCTTATCTGAGGAAGGATGTTCTTGCTACAGAGGGAGTGCAGCGAAGGTTTACCAGACTGATTCCTGGGATGGCGGGACTGACGTATGAGGAGAGATTGAGTCGGTTAGAATTATATTCGCTGGAGTTCAGAGGAGTGAGGGGGGGATCTCATAGAAACCTCTAAAATTCTAACAGGACTTGACGGGGTAGATGCAGGAAGGATGTTCCCGATGGTGGGGGGAGTCCAGATCCAGGGGTCATAGTCTAAGGATACGGGGTAAACCTTTCAGGACTGAGATGAGGAGAAATTTCTTCACCCAGAGAGTGGTGAGCCTGTGGAATTCGCTACCACAGAAAGGAGTTGAGGCCGAAACATTGTATGTTTTCAAGAAGGAGTTAGATATAGCTCTTGGGTCTAAAGGGTATGGGGGGGGGGGAAAGCGGGAACTGGTTGGATGATCAGCCATGCTCGTGATGAATGGTGGAGCAGGCTCGAAGGGCCGAATGGCCCACTCCTGCTCCTATTTTCTATGTTTCTAGGAAGGTTTTGGCTAGCTGACCAGGAAAGGTCACGGAAGGGGCGGAGGGCGTTCACGGAAGGGCTGGCCGTCAGTCTGAAGACGGCGTTACCATGGCGACCATGATGTCATTGGCCGCAAAACCCTGAGCGCGCACGGTATAAACGTACGCTGTCCTTCCAATCTATGAAGACAGGCTTATGTGTAGAACAGGTGATTAAAAAGGGACATGATACCGTTCTGTAAGTGGTTACAGTAATCCGTGTTGTGGTGGGGGGAGTGTAGCATGTGCTTAGGCCATTGGTCTATCGAATTAGTGAAAACTGTCCTATCACAGGCCAGGCTAATCCCAAAGACAATCTGAACAACCTCTGTTTGACCTTCCACCCGAACCCATTCCCCTCCTTGCCGTCACATCTCCCAGGCTTTCTAGCTCATCTCCCATCTTGTTCCCCCTCACTCTACCTGCGCTGAGCCCCTCAGTCCTGTCAGTGCTGATCCCCCGTTGTAAGCCCACCCAGCTCCAGCAGGAATAACCAAAAGTATTGATCGCTCTGCAAAGCAAGATGGTGGGGTGGGGTGGGGTGGGGGGGGGGGGCCCATTCTGTTTAAAATGGGACAGGAGCACGAGGCTAATATCCTGCGTTTTGTTTGCCTTCTGCAACAGAATTGGGATGAATGGGCCAAACGGCCTGTTATCAATATACCATCGGCGCCGTCTCACTGTAACGGGGAAGGGGTTGCAAGGGCTGGTTAGCTCGGAGCTGAATGGAAGGGGAGGGCGTGAGGCAGGGGTTGGGTGGGAGTGGGGCAGGGGGAATGTCCGAGCTGGGAGGTGGAAAGTCACTGACTGAAAACGGTTGTTTTTTTTTTCCTTGCATGTTACAGGTGGGAATCGTGGGGCTGCGAACCGAGGAATTCCCATGAGGAGGGGACGAAGATGCAGCTTCTGCCAGCCCTGCTGCTTCTGTTAGTGATGTTCATCAAGCGAAGCCGTCAGGTCTTGTCAACGCTGCGCATGGGTCCGTGAAATCACCCTCACTCTCTAATTACCCCCCATACACCATCCGTCACCAATTACCCCCAATATCACTCACCAATTACCCCCCATATATCATCCCTCACCAATTACCCCCCAATATCACTCACCAATTACCCCCCATATATCATCCCTCACCAATTACCCCCCATATATCATCCCTCACCAATTACCCCCCATATATCATCCCTCACCAATTACCCCCCAATATCACTCATCAATTACCCCCCATATATCATCCCTCACCAATTACCACCCAATATCACTCACCAATTACCCCCCATATACCATCCGTCACCAATTACCACCCAATATCACTCACCAATTACCCCCCATATATCATCCCTCAACAATTACCACCCAATATCACTCACCAATTACCCCCCATATATCATCCCTCAACAATTACCACCCAATATCACTCACCAATTACCCCCCATATATCATCCCTCACCAATTACCCCCCAATATCACTCACCAATTACCCCCCATACACCATCCGTCACCAATTACCACCCAATATCACTCACCAATTACCCCCCATATACCATCCGTCACCAATTATCCCCAATATCACTCACCAATTACCCCCCATATATCATCCCTCAACAATTACCACCCAATATCACTCACCAATTACCCCCCATATACCATCCGTCACCAATTATCCCCAATATCACTCACCAATTACCCCCCATATATCATCCCTCAACAATTACCACCCAATATCACTCACCAATTACCCCCCACATACCATCCGTCACCAATTACCACCCAATATCACTCACCAATTACCCCCCATATATCATCCCTCAACAATTACCACCCAATATCACTCACCAATTACCCCCCACATACCATCCGTCACCAATTACCACCCAATATCACTCACCAATTACCCCCCATATATCATCCCTCAACAATTACCCCCAATATCACTCACCAATTACCCCCCATATATTATCCCTCACCAATTACCCCCCAATATCACTCACCAATTACCCCCCATATATCATCTGTTAGCAATTACCCCCAATATCTCTCACCAATTACCCCCATATATCATCCGTCACCAATTACCCCCAATATCACTCACCAATTACCCCCCATATATCATCCCTCACCAATTACCCCCCAATATCACTCACCAATTACCCCCCATGTATCATCCCTCACCAATTACCACCCAATATCACTCACCAATTACCCCCCCATATATCATCCCTCACCAATTACCACCCAATATCACTCACCAATTACCCCCCATATACCATCCGTCACCAATTACCACCCAATATCACTCACCAATTACCCCCCATATATCATCCCTCAACAATTACCACCCAATATCACTCACCAATTACCCCCCATATACCATCCGTCACCAATTACCATCCAATATCACTCACCAATTACCCCCCATATATCATCCCTCACCAATTACCCCCAATATCACTCACCAATTACCCCCCATATATCATCCCTCACCAATTACCCCCAATATCACTCACCAATTACCCCCCATATACCATCCGTCACCAATTACCACCCAATATCACTCACCAATTACCCCCCATATATCATCCCTCACCAATTACCCCCAATATCACTCACCAATTACCCCCCATATATCATCCCTCACCAATTACCACCCAATATCACTCACAAATTACCCCCCATATATCATCCCTCACCAATTACCACCCAATATCACTCACCAATTACCCCCCATATATCATCCCTCAACAATTACCACCCAATATCACTCACCAATTACCCCCCATATACCATCCGTCACCAATTACCCCCCAATATCACTCATCAATTACCCCCCAATATCACTCACCAATTACCCCCCATGTATTATCCCTCACCAATTACCACCCAATATCACTCACCAATTACCCCCCATATATCATCCCTCACCAATTACCCCCCAATATCACTCACCAATTACCCCCAATATCACTCACCAATTACCCCCCATATATCATCCCTCACCAATTACCACCCAATGTCACTCACCAATTACCCCCCATATACCATCCGTCACCAATTACCCCCCAATATCACTCATCAATGACCCCCCATATACCATCCGTCACCAATTACCCCCAATATCACTCACCAATTACCCCCCATATATCATCCCTCACCAATTACCACCCAATATCACTCACCAATTACCCCCCATATACCATCCGTCACCAATTACCCCCCAATATCACTCATCAATTACCCCCATATACCATCCGTCACCAATTACCCCCAATATCACTCACCAATTACCCCCCATATATCATCCCTCACCAATTACCACCCAATATCACTCACCAATTACCCCCCATATACCATCCGTCACCAATTATCCCCAATATCACTCACCAATTACCCCCCCAATATCACTCACCAATTACCCCCATATACCATCAGTCACCAATTACCACCCAATATCACTCACCAATTACCCCCCAATATCACTCACCAATTACCCCCAATATCACTCACCAATTACCCCCCATATATCATCCCTCACCAATTACCACCCAATATCACTCACCAATTACAACCCAATATCACTCACCAATTACCCCCCATATACCATCCGTCACCAATTACCCCCAATATCACTCACCAATTACCCCCCATATATCATCCCTCACCAATTACCCCCCCAATATCACTCACCAATTACCCCCCATATATCATCCGTCACCAATTATCCCCAATATCACTCACCAATTACCCCCCATATATCATTCCGCACCAATTACCCCCAATATCACTCACCAGTTACCCCCTCATATACCATCTGTCACCAATTACCCCCCAATATCACTCACCAATTACCCCCCATATCCCATCTGTCACCAATTACCCCCATTATCACTCACCAATTACCCCCCATATATCATCACTCTCTAATTACCTATTCATATACCATCCGTCACCAATTACCCCCTCAATATCACTCACCAATTAACCCCCATGTATCATCACACTCTAATCACCCTCCACCTACCATCCGTCACCAATTATCCCCCCAATATCACTCACAAATTACCACCCATATATCATCACTCTCTAATTACCCCTCACATACCATCCGTCACCAATTACCCCCCCCAATGACCCCCATATATCATCACTCTCTAAACACCCCCCACATACCATCCGTCACCAATTACCCCCCCAATATCACTCACCAATTACCCCCCATATATCATCACTCTCTAATTACCCGCCACATACCATCCGTCACCAATTACCCCCATATATCATCACTCTCTAATTACCCCCCACATACCATCCGTCACCAATTACCCCCCATATATCATCACTCTCTAATTACCCCCCACATACCATCCATCACCAATTACCCCCCAATATCACTCACCAATTACCCCCATATATCATCACTCCCTAATTACCCCCACATACCATCTGTCACCAATTACCCCCCCAATATCACTCACCAATTACCCCCATAAATCATCACTCTCTAATTACCCCCCATATACCATCCGTCAACAATTACCCCCATATATCATCACTCTCTAATTAACCCCCACATACCATCCATCACCAATTACCCCTCCCCATATATCATCACTCGCTAATTACCCCTCATATACCATCCGTCACCAATTACCTCCCATATACCATCACTCTCTAACTACCCCCACTTATACCATCTGTCACCAATTACCTCTCATATACCATCCATCACCAATTACCCCCCCATATATCATCACTCTCTAATTACCCCACCCACATACCATCCGTCACCAATTACCCCCCATATATCATCACTCTCTAATTATTCTCCACATACCATCCGTCACCAATTACCCCCATATATCATCACTCTCTAATTACCCCCCACATACCATCCGTCACCAATTACCCCCCATATCTCATCACTCTCTAATTACCCCCCACATACCATCCGTCACCAATTACCCCCCATATATCATCACTCTCTACTCACCCTCCACAAACCATCCGTCACCAATTACCCCCATATATCATCACTCTCTAATCACCCTCCACATACCATCCGTCATCCAATTACCCCCCCAATATCACTCACCAATTACCCCCCATATCTCATCACTCTCTAATTACCCCCCACATACCATCCGTCACCAATTACCCCCATATATCATCACTCTCTAATTACCCCCCACATACCATCCATCACCAATTAACCCCCCATATATCATCACTCTCTAATCACCCTCCACATACCATCGATCACCAATTACCCCCCCAATATCACTCACCAATTATCCCCCATATATCATCACTCTCTAATTACCCCCCACATACCATCTGTCACCAATTACCCCCATATATCATCACTCTCTAATTACCCCCCACATACCATCCGTCACCAATTACCCCCAATATCACTCACCAATTACCCCCATATATCATTCCTCACCAATTACCCCCAATATCACTCACCAGTTACCCCCTCATATACCATCTGTCACCAATTACCCCCCAATATCACTCACCAATTACCCCCCATAACCCATCTGTCACCAATTACCCCCAATATCACTCACCAATTACCCCCCATATATCATCACTCTCCAATTACCCATTCATATACCATCCATCAACAATTACCCCCCCATATATCACTTACCAATTACTCCCATATATCACTCTCTAATTACCCCCATATATGATCACTCTCTAATTACCCCCTCATATACCATCCGCCACCAATTACCCCCCCAATATCACTCTCAAATTACCCCCCATATATCATCACTCTCTAATTACCCCCCACATACCATCCGTCACCAATTACCCCCCCTAATGACCCCCATATATCATCACTCTCTAATTACCCCCCACATACCATCCGTCACCAATTACCCCCCAATATCACTCACCAATTACCCCCATATATCATCACTCTCTAATTACCCGCCACATACCATCCGTCACCAATTACCCCCCATATATCATCACTCTCTAATTACCCCCCACATACCATCCATCACCAATTACCCCCCAATATCACTCACCAATTACCCCCATATATCATCACTCTCGAATTACCCCCCACATACCATCCGTCACCAATTACCCCCCCAATATCACTCACCAATTACCCCCATAAATCATCACTCTTTAATTACCCCCCACATACCATCCGTCACCAATTACCCCTCCCCATATATCATCACTTGCTAATTACCCCTCATATACCATCGGTCACCAATTACCTCCCATATACCATCACTCTCTAACTACCCCCATTTATACCATCTGTCACCAATTACCCCTCATATACCATCCATCACCAATTACCCCCCATATATCATCACTCTCTAATCACCCTCCACATACCATCCGTCATCCAATTACCCCCCAATATCACTCACCAATTACCCCCCATATATCATCACTCTCTAAATACCCCCCACATGCCATACATCACCAAATACCCCCCCAATATCACTCACCAATTACCCCCCATATCTCATCACTCTCTAATTACCCCCCACATACCATCCGTCACCAATTACCCCCATATATCATCACTCTCTAATTACCCCCCACATACCATCCGTCACCAATTACCCCCCATATATCATCACTCTCTAATCACCCTCCACATACCATCCATCACCAATTACCCCCCCAATATCACTCACCAATTACCCCCATATATGATCACTCTCTAATTACCCCCCACATACCATCTGTCACCAATTACCCCCATATATCATCACTCTCTAATTAACCCCCACATACCATCTGTCACCAATTACCCCCCCAATATCACTCACCAATTACCCCCATAAATCATCACTCTCTAATTACCCCCCACATACCATCCGTCACCAATTACCCCCATATATCATCACTCTCTAATTAACCCCCACATACCATCCATCACCAATTACCCCTCCCCATATATCATCACTCGCTAATTACCCCTCATATACCATCCGTCACCAATTACCTCCCATATACCATCACTCTCTAACTACCCCCACTTATACCATCTGTCACCAATTACCTCTCATATACCATCCATCACCAATTACCCCCCCATATATCATCACTCTCTAATTACCCCACCCACATACCATCCGTCACCAATTACCCCCCATATATCATCACTCTCTAATTATTCTCCACATACCATCCGTCACCAATTACCCCCATATATCATCACTCTCTAATTACCCCCCACATACCATCCGTCACCAATTACCCCCCATATCTCATCACTCTCTAATTACCCCCCACGGACCATCCGTCACCAATTACCCCCCATATATCATCACTCTCTAATCACCCTCCACATACCATCCGTCATCCAATTACCCCCCCAATATCACTCACCAATTACCCCCCATATCTCATCACTCTCTAATTACCCCCCACATACCATCCGTCACCAATTACCCCCATATATCATCACTCTCTAATTACCCCCCACATACCATCCATCACCAATTACCCCCCCATATATCATCACTCTCTAATCACCCTCCACATACCATCGATCACCAATTACCCCCCAATATCACTCACCAATTACCCCCCATATATCATCACTCTCTAATTACCCCCCACATACCATCTGTCACCAATTACCCCCATATATCATCACTCTCTAATTACCCCCCACATACCATCCGTCACCAATTACCCCCAATATCACTCACCAGTTACCCCCTCATATACCATCTGTCACCAATTACCCCCCAATATCACTCACCAATTACCCCCCATAACCCATCTGTCACCAATTACCCCCAATATCACTCACCAATTACCCCCCATATATCATCACTCTCCAATTACCCATTCATATACCATCCATCAACAATTACCCCCCCATATATCACTTACCAATTACTCCCATATATCACTCTCTAATTACCCCCATATATGATCACTCTCTAATTACCCCCTCATATACCATCCGCCACCAATTACCCCCCCAATATCACTCTCAAATTACCCCCCATATATCATCACTCTCTAATTACCCCCCACATACCATCCGTCACCAATTACCCCCCCCCAATGACCCCCATATATCATCACTCTCTAATTACCCCCCACATACCATCCGTCACCAATTACCCCCCCAATATCAGTCACCAATTACCCCCATATATCATCACTCTCTAATTACCCGCCACATACCATCCGTCACCAATTACCCCTCCCCATATATCATCACTTGCTAATTACCCCTCATATACCATCGGTCACCAATTACCTCCAATATACCATCACTCTCTAACTACCCCCATTTATACCATCTGTCACCAATTACCCCTCATATACCATCCATCACCAATTACCCCCCATATATCATCACTCTCTAATCACCCTCCACATACCATCCGTCATCCAATTACCCCCCAATATCACTCACCAATTACCCCCTATATATCATCACTCTCTAAATACCCCCCACATGCCATCCATCACCAAATACCCCCCAATATCACTCACCAATTACCCCCCATATCTCATCACTCTCTAATTACCCCCCACATACCATCCGTCACCAATTACCCCCATATATCATCACTCTCTAATTACCCCCCACATACCATCCGTCACCAATTACCCCCCATATATCATCACTCTCTAATCACCCTCCACATACCATCCATCACCAATTACCCCCCCAATATCACTCACCAATTACCCCCATATATGATCACTCTCTAATTACCCCCCACATACCATCTGTCACCAATTACCCCCATATATCATCACTCTCTAATTAACCCCCACATACCATCCATCACCAATTACCCCTCCCCATATATCATCACTCGCTAATTACCCCTCATATACCATTCATCACCAATTAACCCCCCATATATCATCACTCTCTAATTACCCCACCCACATACCATCCGTCACCAATTACCCCCATATATCATCACTCTCTAATGACCCCCCACATACCATCCGTCACCAATTACCCCCATATATCATCACTCTCTAATTACCCCCCACATACCATCCATCACCAATTACCCCCATATATCGTCACTCTCTAATCACCCTCCACATACCATCCGTCATCCAATTACCCCCCAATATCACTCACCAATTACCCCCATATATCATCACTCTCTAAATACCCCCCACATGCCATCCATCACCAATTACCCCCCCCCAATATCACTCACCAATTACCCCCCATATCTCATCACTCTCTAATTACCCCCCACATACCATCCGTCACCAATTACCCCCATATATCATCACTCTCTAATTACCCCCCACATACCATCCGTCACCAATTACCCCCCATATATCATCACTCTCTAATCACCCTCCACATACCATCCATCACCAATTACCCCCCCAATATCACTCACCAATTACCCCCCATATATCATCACTCGCTAATTACCCCTCATATACCATCCGTCACCAATTACCTCCCATATACCATCACTCTCTAACTACCCCCACTTATACCATCTGTCACCAATTACCTCTCATATACCATCCATCACCAATTACCCCCCCATATATCATCACTCTCTAATTACCCCACCCACATACCATCCGTCACCAATTACCTCCCATATATCATCACTCTCTAATTATTCTCCACATACCATCCGTCACCAATTACCCCCATATATCATCACTCTCTAATTACCCCCCACATACCATCCGTCACCAATTACCCCCCATATCTCATCACTCTCTAATTACCCCCCACATACCATCCGTCAACAATTACCCCCCATATATCATCACTCTCTAATCACCCTCCACATACCATCCGTCATCCAATTACCCCCCCAATATCACTCACCAATTACCCCCCATATCTCATCACTCTCTAATTACCCCCCACATACCATCCGTCACCAATTACCCCCATATATCATCACTCTCTAATTACCCCCCACATACCATCCATCACCAATTACCCCCCCATATATCATCACTCTCTAATCACCCTCCACATACCATCGATCACCAATTACCCCCCCAATATCACTCACCAATTACCCCCCATATATCATCACTCTCTAATTACCCCCCACATACCATCTGTCACCAATTACCCCCATATATCATCACTCTCTAATTACCCCCCACATACCATCCGTCACCAATTACCCCCAATATCACTCACCAATTACCCCCATATATCATTCCTCACCAATTACCCCCAATATCACTCACCAGTTACCCCCTCATATACCATCTGTCACCAATTACCCCCCATATATCATCACTCTCCAATTACCCATTCATATACCATCCATCAACAATTACCCCCCCATATATCACTTACCAATTACTCCCATATATCACTCTCTAATTACCCCCATATATGATCACTCTCTAATTACCCCCTCATATACCATCCGCCACCAATTACCCCCCCAATATCACTCTCAAATTACCCCCCATATATCATCACTCTCTAATTACCCCCCACATACCATCCGTCACCAATTACCCCCCCCCAATGACCCCCATATATCATCACTCTCTAATTACCCCCCACATACCATCCGTCACCAATTACCCCCCCAATATCACTCACCAATTACCCCCATATATCATCACTCTCTAATTACCCGCCACATACCATCCGTCACCAATTACCCCCCATATATCATCACTCTCTAATTACCCCCCACATACCATCCATCACCAATTACCCCCCAATATCACTCACCAATTACCCCCATATATCATCACTCTCGAATTACCCCCCACATACCATCCGTCACCAATTACCCCTCCCCATATATCATCACTTGCTAATTACCCCTCATATACCATCGGTCACCAATTACCTCCCATATACCATCACTCTCTAACTACCCCCATTTATACCATCTGTCACCAATTACCCCTCATATACCATCCATCACCAATTACCCCCCATATATCATCACTCTCTAATCACCCTCCACATACCATCCGTCATCCAATTACCCCCCAATATCACTCACCAATTACCCCCCATATATCATCACTCTCTAAATACCCCCCACATGCCATCCATCACCAAATACCCCCCCAATATCACTCACCAATTAGCCCCCATATCTCACCACTCTCTAATTATCCCCACATACCATCCGTCACCAATTACCCCCAAATATCATCACTCTCTAATCACCCTCCACATACCATCCATCACCAATTACCCCCCCAATATCACTCACCAATTACCCCCATATATGATCACTCTCTAATTACCCCCCACATACCATCTGTCACCAATTACCCCCATATATCATCACTCTCTAATTAACCCCCACATACCATCTGTCACCAATTACCCCCCCAATATCACTCACCAATTACCCCCATAAGTCATCACTCTCTAATTACCCCCCACATACCATCCGTCACCAATTACCCCCATATATCATCACTCTCTAATTAACCCCCACATACCATCCATCACCAATTACCCCTCCCCATATATCATCACTCGCTAATTACCCCTCATATACCATCCGTCACCAATTACCTCCCATATACCATCACTCTCTAACTACCCCCACTTATACCATCTGTCACCAATTACCTCTCATTTTCCATCCATCACCAATTACCCCCCCATATATCATCACTCTCTAATTGCCCCACCCACATACCATCCGTCACCAATTACCCCCCATATATCATCACTCTCTAATTATTCTCCACATACCATCCGTCACCAATTACCCCCATATCTCATCACTCTCTGATTACCCCCCACATACCATCCGTCACCAATTACCCCCCATATATCATCACTCTCTAATCACCCTCCACATACCATCCGTCATCCAATTACCCCCCGAATATCACTCACCAATTACCCCCCATATCTCATCACTCTCTAATTACCCCCCACATACCATCCATCACCAATTACCCCCATATATCATCACTCTCTAATTACCCCCCACATACCATCCATCACCAATTACCCCCCATATATCATCACTCTCTAATCACCCTCCACATACCATCGATCACCAATTACCCCCCCAATATCACTCACCAATTACCCCCCATATATCATCACTCTCTAATTACCCCCCACATACCATCTGTCACCAATTACCCCCATATGTCATCACTCTCAAATTACCCCCCACATACCATCCGTCACCAATTACCCCCAATATCACTCACCAATTACCCCCATATATCATTCCTCACCAATTACCCCCAATATCACTCACCAGTTATCCCCTCATATACCATCTGTCACCAATTACCCCCCAATATCACTCACCAATTACCCCCCATAACCCATCTGTCACCAATTACCCCCAATATCACTCACCAATTACCCCCCATATATCATCACTCTCCAATTACCCATTCATATACCATCCATCAACAATTACCCCCCCATATATCACTTACCAATTACTCCCATATATCACTCTCTAATTACCCCCATATATGATCACTCTCTAATTACCCCCTCATAATACATCCGCCACCAATTACCCCCCCAATATCACTCTCAAATTACCCCCCATATATCATCACTCTCTAATTACCCCCCACATACCATCCGTCACCAATTACCCCCCCCAATGACCCCCATATATCATCACTCTCTAATTACCCGCCACATACCATCCGTCACCAATTACCCCTCCCCATATATCATCACTTGCTAATTACCCCTCATATACCATCGGTCACCAATTACCTCCCATATACCATCACTCTCTAACTACCCCCATTTATACCATCTGTCACCAATTACCCCTCATATACCATCCATCACCAATTACCCCCCATATATCATCACTCTCTAATCACCCTCCACATACCATCCGTCATCCAATTACCCCCCAATATCAAACACCAATTACCCCCCATATATCATCACTCTCTAAATACCCCCCACATGCCATCCATCACCAAATACCCCCCCAATATCACTCACCAATTACCCCCCATATCTCATCACTCTCTAATTACCCCCCACATACCATCCGTCACCAATTACCCCCATATATCATCACTCTCTAATTACCCCCCACATACCATCCGTCACCAATAACCCCCCATATATCATCACTCTCTAATCACCCTCCACATACCATCCATCACCAATTACCCCCCCAATATCACTCACCAATTACCCCCATATATGATCACTCTCTAATTACCCCCACATACCATCTGTCACCAATTACCCCCATATATCATCACTCTCTAATTAACCCCCACATACCATCCATCACCAATTACCCCTCCCCATATATCATCACTCGCTAATTACCCCTCATATACCATCCATCACCAATTAACCCCCCATATATCATCACTCTCTAATTACCCCACCCACATACCATCCGTCACCAATTACCCCCATATATCATCACTCTCTAATGACCCCCCACATACCATCCGTCACCAATTACCCCCATATATCATCACTCTCTAATTACCCCCCACATACCATCCATCACCAATTACCCCCATATATCGTCACTCTCTAATCACCCTCCACATACCATCCGTCATCCAATTACCCCCCAATATCACTCACCAATTACCCCCATATATCATCACTCTCTAAATACCCCCCACATGCCATCCATCACCAATTACCCCCCTCCAATATCACTCACCAATTACCCCCCATATCTCATCACTCTCTAATTACCCCCCACATACCATCCGTCACCAATTACCCCCATATATCATCACTCTCTAATTACCCCCCACATACCATCCGTCACCAATTACCCCCCATATATCATCACTCTCTAATCACCCTCCACATACCATCCATCACCAATTACCCCCCCAATATCACTCACCAATTACCCCCAATATATCATCACTCGCTAATTACCCCTCATATACCATCCGTCACCAATTACCTCCCATATACCATCACTCTCTAACTACCCCCACTTATACCATCTGTCACCAATTACCTCTCATATACCATCCATCACCAATTACCCCCCCATATATCATCACTCTCTAATTACCCCACCCACATACCATCCGTCACCAATTACCCCCCATATCTCATCACTCTCTAATTACCCCCCACATACCATCCGTCACCAATTACCCCCCATATATCATCACTCTCTAATCACCCTCCACATACCATCCGTCATCCAATTACCCCCCCAATATCACTCACCAATTACCCCCCATATCTCATCACTCTCTAATTACCCCCCACATACCATCCGTCACCAATTACCCCCATATATCATCACTCTCTAATTACCCCCCACATACCATCCATCACCAATTACCCCCCCATATATCATCACTCTCTAATCACCCTCCACATACCATCGATCACCAATTACCCCCCCAATATCACTCACCAATTACCCCCATATATCATCACTCTCTAATTACCCCCCACATACCATCTGTCACCAATTACCCCCATATATCATCACTCTCTAATTACCCCCCACATACCATCCGTCACCAATTACCCCCAAAATCACTCACCAGTTACCCCCTCATATACCATCTGTCACCAATTACCCCCCAATATCACTCTCCAATTACCCCCCATAACCCATCTGTCACCAATTACCCCCAATATCACTCACCAATTACCCCCCATATATCATCACTCTCCAATTACCCATTCATATACCATCCATCAACAATTACCCCCCCATATATCACTTACCAATTACTCCCATATATCACTCTCTAATTACCCCCATATATGATCACTCTCTAATTACCCCCTCATATACCATCCGCCACCAATTACCCCCCCAATATCACTCTCAAATTACCCCCCATATATCATCACTCTCTAATTACCCCCCACATACCATCCGTCACCAATTACCCCCCATATATCATCACTCTCTAATCACCCTCCACATACCATCCATCACCAATTACCCCCCCAATATCACTCACCAATTACCCCCAATATATCATCACTCGCTAATTACCCCTCATATACCATCCGTCACCAATTACCTCCCATATACCATCACTCTCTAACTACCCCCACTTATACCATCTGTCACCAATTACCTCTCATATACCATCCATCACCAATTACCCCCCCATATATCATCACTCTCTAATTACCCCACCCACATACCATCCGTCACCAATTACCCCCCATATCTCATCACTCTCTAATTACCCCCCACATACCATCCGTCACCAATTACCCCCCATATATCATCACTCTCTAATCACCCTCCACATACCATCCGTCATCCAATTACCCCCCCAATATCACTCACCAATTACCCCCCATATCTCATCACTCTCTAATTACCCCCCACATACCATCCGTCACCAATTACCCCCATATATCATCACTCTCTAATTACCCCCCACATACCATCCATCACCAATTACCCCCCCATATATCATCACTCTCTAATCACCCTCCACATACCATCGATCACCAATTACCCCCCCAATATCACTCACCAATTACCCCCATATATCATCACTCTCTAATTACCCCCCACATACCATCTGTCACCAATTACCCCCATATATCATCACTCTCTAATTACCCCCCACATACCATCCGTCACCAATTACCCCCAAAATCACTCACCAGTTACCCCCTCATATACCATCTGTCACCAATTACCCCCCAATATCACTCTCCAATTACCCCCCATAACCCATCTGTCACCAATTACCCCCAATATCACTCACCAATTACCCCCCATATATCATCACTCTCCAATTACCCATTCATATACCATCCATCAACAATTACCCCCCCATATATCACTTACCAATTACTCCCATATATCACTCTCTAATTACCCCCATATATGATCACTCTCTAATTACCCCCTCATATACCATCCGCCACCAATTACCCCCCCAATATCACTCTCAAATTACCCCCCATATATCATCACTCTCTAATTACCCCCCACATACCATCCGTCACCAATTACCCCCCCCCAATGACCCCCATATATCATCACTCTCTAATTACCCCCCACATACCATCCGTCACCAATTACCCCCCCAATATCACTCACCAATTACCCCCATATATCATCACTCTCTAATTACCCGCCACATACCATCCGTCACCAATTACCCCTCCCCATATATCATCACTTGCTAATTACCCCTCATATACCATCGGTCACCAATTACCTCCCATATACCAGCACTCTCTAACTACCCCCATTTATACCATCTGTCACCAATTACCCCTCATATACCATCCATCACCAATTACCCCCCATATATCATCACTCTCTAATCACCCTCCACATACCATCCGTCATCCAATTACCCCCCAATATCACTCACCAATTAACCCCCATATATCATCACTCTCTAAATACCCCCCACATGCCATCCATCACCAAATACCCCCCCAATATCACTCACCAATTACCCCCCATATCTCATCACTCTCTAATTACCCCCCACATACCATCCATCACCAATTACCCCCATATATCATCACTCTCTAATTACCCCCCACATACCATCCGTCACCAATTACCCCCCATATATCATCACTCTCTAATCACCCTCCACATACCATCCATCACCAATTACCCCCCCAATATCACTCACCAATTACCCCCATATATGATCACTCTCTAATTACCCCCCACATACCATCTGTCACCAATTACCCCCATATATCATCACTCTCTAATTAACCCCCACATACCATCCATCACCAATTACCCCTCCCCATATATCATCACTCGCTAATTACCCCTCATATACCATCCATCACCAATTAACCCCCCATATATCATCACTCTCTAATTACCCCACCCACATACCATCCGTCACCAATTACCCCATATATCATCTCTCTAATTACCCCACCCACATACCATCCGTCTCCAATTACCCCCATATATCATTACACACTAATTGCCCCCCTACATATCACCACTCGCTAATTAACCCTCCCACACATATGAGTCACACGATAATTACCCCCATATACCACGACTCGAAAATTACCCCCATATATCATGACTCGATAATTACCCCCATATATCAGGACTCGATAATTACCCCCATATATCAGGACTCGATAATTGCCTGCATATTTCACGACTAGATAATTACCCCCTATATCACGAATCGATAATTGCCCCCATATATCAGGACTCGTTAATTACCCCCTATATCATGACTCTATAATTACCCCCATATATCAGGACTCGATAATTACCCCCATATATCACGACGCGATAATTACCCCCATATATCACGACTCGATAATTACCCCCATATATCAGGACTCGTCAATTACCCCCTATATCACGACTCGATAATTACCCCCTATATCAGGACTCGTCAATTACCCCCCTATATCACGACTCATTAATTACCCCCATATATCACGATTCGTTAATTACCCCCATTATCAGGACTCATTAATTACCCCCATATCACGACTCATTAATTACCCCCATATATCAGGACTCGTTAATTAACCCTCTATATCATGACTCGATAATTACCCCCATATATCACGACTCGTTAATTACCCCTCTATATCAGGACTCGTTAATTACCCCTCTATATCATGACTTGTTAATTATCCCCATATATCACGACTCAATAATTGCCCCCATATATCAGGACTTGATATTTACACCTTTATATCAGGACTCGATAATTACTCCCATATATCAGGACTCGATAATTACCCCCGTATATCAGGACTCGATAATTACCCCCTATATCATGACTCGATAATTACCCCCCTATATCAGGACTCGATAATTACCCCCTATATCATGACTCGATAATTACCCCCTTATATCAGGACTCGATAATTACCCCCATATATCACGACTCGGTAATTACCCCCATATATCAGGACTTGTTAATTACCCCCATATATCACGACTCGATAATTGCCCCCATATATCAGGACTCGTTAATTACCCCCTATATCATGACTCTATAATTACCCCCATATATCAGGACTCGATAATTACCCCCATATATCACGACGCGATAATTACCCCCATATATCACGACTCGATAATTACCCCCATATATCAGGACTCGTCAATTACCCCCTATATCACGACTCGATAATTACCCCCTTATATCAGGACTCGATAATTACCCCCGTATATCAGGACTCGATAATTACCCCCGTATATCAGGACTCGATAATTACCCCCGTATATCAGGACTCGATAATTACCCCCTTATATCAGGACTCGATAATTACCCCCATATATCACGACTCGATAATTACCCCCATATATCACGACTCGATAATTACCCCCATATATCAGGACTTGTTAATTACCCCCTATATCACGACTCGATAATTACCCCCTTCTATCACGACTCGATAATTACCCCCTTCTATCACAACTCGATAATTACCCCCATATATCAGGACTAGATAATTACCCCCAAATATCACGACTCGATAATTACCACAATATATCAAGACTCGATAAGTACCCCCTTATATCAGGACTTGTTAATTACCCCCCGATATCACGACTCGATAATTACCCCCTATATCACGACTCGATAATTACCCCCATGTATCAGGACTCGTTAATTACCCCCTATATCACGACTCAATCCGGAATCGTTAATTACCCCCCTATATCACGACTCGTTAATTACCCCCTATATCACGACTGGTTAATTACCCCCATATATCAGGACTCGTTAATTACCCCCTATATCACGACTGGTTCGTTACCCCCATATATCAGGACTCGTTAATTACCCCCATATATCAGGACTCGTTAATTAAACCTTATATCATGACTCCTTAATTACCCCCATATATCACGACTTGTTAATTACCCCCATATATCAGGAATCATTAATTACCCCCATGTATCAGGAATCATTAATTACCCCCATGTATCAGGACTCGTTAATTACCCCCTTGTATCAGGACTCGTTAATTACCCCCATGTATCAGGACTCGTTAATTACCCCCTTGTATCAGGACTCGTTAATTACCCCTCTATATCATGACTTGTTAATTATCCCCATATATCACGACTCAATAATTGCCCCCATATATCAGGACTTGATATTTACACCTTTATATCAGGACTTGATAATTACTCCCATATATCAGGACTCGATAATTACCCCCGTATATCAGGACTCGATAATTACCCCCTATATCATGACTCGATAATTACCCCCTTATATCAGGACTCGATAATTACCCCCTATATCATGACTCGATAATTACCCCCTTATATCAGGACTCGATAATTACCCCCATATATCACGACTCGATAATTACCCCCATATATCAGGACTTGTTAATTACCCCCTATATCACGACTCGATAATTGCCCCCATATATCAGGACTCGTTAATTACCCCCTATATCATGACTCTATAATTACCCCATATATCACGACGCGATAATTACCCCCATATATCACGACGCGATAATTACCCCCATATATCACGACTCGATAATTACCCCCATATATCAGGACTCGTCAATTACCCCCTATATCACAACTCGATAATTACCCCCTTATATCAGGACTCGATAATTACCCCCATATATCAGGACTCGATAATTACCCCCGTATATCAGGACTCGATAATTACCCCCTATATCATGACTCGATAATTACCCCCTTATATCAGGACTCGATAATTACCCCCATATATCACGACTCGATAATTACCCCCATATATCACGACTCGATAATTACCCCCATATATCAGGACTTGTTAATTACCCCCTATATCACGACTCGATAATTACCCCCTTCTATCACGACTCGATAATTACCCCCTTCTATCACAACTCGATAATTACCCCCATATATCAGGACTAGATAATTACCCCCAAATATCACGACTCGATAATTACCACAATATATCAAGACTCGATAAGTACCCCCTTATATCAGGACTTGTTAATTACCCCCCGATATCACGACTCGATAATTACCCCCATATATCAGGACGCGATAATTACCCCCATATATCACGACTCGATAATTACCCCCTATATCACGACTCGATAATTACCCCCATGTATCAGGACTCGTTAATTACCCCCTATATCACGACTCAATCCGGAATCGTTAATTACCCCCCTATATCACGACTCGTTAATTACCCCCTATATCACGACTGGTTAATTACCCCCATATATCAGGACTCGTTAATTACCCCCTATATCACGACTGGTTCGTTACCCCCATATATCAGGACTCGTTAATTACCCCCATATATCAGGACTCGTTAATTAAACCTTATATCACGACTCGTTAATTACCCCCATATATCACGACTCGTTAATTACCCCCATATATCACGACTCGTTAATTACCCCCATATATCATGACTTGTTAATTACCCCCATATATCAGGAATCATTAATTACCCCCATGTATCAGGACTCGTTAATTACCCCTCTATATCACGACTCGTTAATTACCCCCATATATCACGACTCGTTAATTACCCCTCTATATCATGACTCGTTAATTACCCCTCTATATCACGACTCGTTAATTACCCCCATGTATCAGGACTCGTTAATTACCCCTCTATATCACGACTCGTTAATTACCCCCATATATCACGACTCGTTAATTACCCCTCTATATCACGACTCGTTAATTACCCCCATATATCACGACTCGTTAATTACCCCCATATATCATGACTTGTTAATTACCCCCATATATCAGGAATCATTAATTACCCCCATGTATCAGGACTCGTTAATTACCCCTCTATATCACGACTTGTTAATTACCCCCATAAATCACGACTCGTTAATTACCCCCATAAATCACGACACCTAAATTACCCCCATGTATCAGGACTCGTTAATTACCCCTCTATATCACGACTTGTTAATTACCCCCATATATCACGACTCCTAAATTACCCCCATATATCACGACTCGTTAATTACCCCTCTATATCATGACTTGTTAGTTACCCCCATATATCAGGACTCGTTAATTACCCCCATATATCACGACTCGTTAATTACCCCCATATATCACGACTCGTTAATTACCCCTCTATATCATGACTTGTTAGTTACCCCCATATATCAGGACTCGTTAATTACCCCTCTATATCATGACTTGTTAGTTACCCCCATATATCAGGACTCGTTAATTACCCCTCTATATCACGACTCCTAAATTACCCCCATATATCACGACGCGATAATTACCCCCATATATCACGACTCGATAATTACCCCCATATATCAGGACTCGTCAATTACCCCCTATATCACGACTCGATAATTACCCCCTTATATCAGGACTCGATAATTACCCCCATATATCAGGACTCGATAATTACCCCCGTATATCAGGACTCGATAATTACCCCCGTATATCAGGACTCGATAATTACCCCCGTATATCAGGACTCGATAATTACCCCCATATCATGACTCGATAATTACCCCCTTATATCAGGACTCGATAATTACCCCCATATATCACGACTCGATAATTACCCCCATATATCACGACTCGATAATTACCCCCATATATCAGGACTTGTTAATTACCCCCTATATCACGACTCGATAATTACCCCCTTCTATCACGACTCGATAATTACCCCCTTCTATCACAACTCGATAATTACCCCCATATATCAGGACTAGATAATTACCCCCAAATATCACGACTCGATAATTACCACAATATATCAAGACTCGATAAGTACCCCCATATATCAGGACTTGTTAATTACCCCCCGATATCACGACTCGATAATTACCCCCATATCACGACTCGATAATTACCCCCATGTATCAGGACTCGTTAATTACCCCCTAGATCACGACTCAATCCGGAATCGTTAATTACCCCCCTATATCACGACTCGTTAATTACCCCCTATATCACGACTGGTTAATTACCCCCATATATCAGGACTCGTTAATTACCCCCTATATCACGACTGGTTCGTTACCCCCATATATCAGGACTCGTTAATTACCCCCATATATCAGGACTCGTTAATTAAACCTTATATCATGACTCGTTAATTACCCCCATATATCACGACTCGTTAATTACCCCCATATATCACGACTTGTTAATTACCCCCATATATCAGGAATCATTAATTACCCCCATGTATCAGGAATCATTAATTACCCCCTTGTATCAGGACTCGTTAATTACCCCTCTATATCATGACTTGTTAATTATCCCCATATATCACGACTCAATAATTGCCCCCATATATCAGGACTCGATATTTACACCTTTATATCAGGACTCGATAATTACTCCCATATATCAGGACTCGATAATTACCCCCGTATATCAGGACTCGATAATTACCCCCTATATCATGACTCGATAATTACCCCCTTATATCAGGACTCGATAATTACCCCCTATATCATGACTCGATAATTACCCCCTTATATCAGGACTCGATAATTACCCCCATATATCACGACTCGATAATTACCCCCATATATCAGGACTTGTTAATTACCCCCTATATCACGACTCGATAATTGCCCCCATATATCAGGACTCGTTAATTACCCCCTATATCATGACTCTATAATTACCCCCATATATCAGGACTCGATAATTACCCCCATATATCACGACGCGACAATTACCCCCATATATCACGACTCGATAATTACCCCCATATATCAGGACTCGTCAATTACCCCCTATATCACGACTCGATAATTACCCCCTTATATCAGGACTCGATAATTACCCCCGTATATCAGGACTCGATAATTACCCCCGTATATCAGGACTCGATAATTACCCCCTATATCATGACTCGATAATTACCCCCTTATATCAGGACTCGATAATTATCCCCATATATCACGACTCGATAATTACCCCCATATATCACGACTCGATAATTACCCCCATATATCAGGACTTGTTAATTACCCCCTATATCACGACTCGATAATTACCCCCTTCTATCACGACTCGATAATTACCCCCTTCTATCACAACTCGATAATTACCCCCATATATCAGGACTAGATAATTACCCCCAAATATCACGACTCGATAATTACCACAATATATCAAGACTCGATAAGTACCCCCTTATATCAGGACTTGTTAATTACCCCCCGATATCACGACTCGATAATTACCCCCATATATCAGGACGCGATAATTACCCCCATATATCACGACTCGATAATTACCCCCTATATCACGACTCGATAATTACCCCCATGTATCAGGACTCGTTAATTACCCCCTATATCACGACTCAATCCGGAATCGTTAATTACCCCCCTATATCACGACTCGTTAATTACCCCCATATCACGACTGGTTAATTACCCCCATATATCAGGACTCGTTAATTACCCCCTATATCACGACTGGTTCGTTACCCCCATATATCAGGACTCGTTAATTAAACCTTATATCATGACTCGTTAATTACCCCCATATATCACGACTCGTTAATTACCCCCATATATCACGACTCGTTAATTACCCCCGTATATCAGGACTCGTTAATTACCCCCATATATCATGACTTGTTAATTACCCCCATATATCAGGAATCATTAATTACCCCCATGTATCAGGACTCGTTAATTACCCCTCTATATCACGACTTGTTAATTACCCCCATATATCACGACTCGTTAATTACCCCCATATATCACGACTCGTTAATTACCCCTCTATCATGACTCGTTAATTACCCCCTATATCATGACTCGTTAATTACCCCTCTATATCACGACTTGTTAATTACCCCTCTATATCACGACTTGTTAATTACCCCCATAAATCACGACTCGTTAATTACCCCCATATATCAGGAATCATTAATTACCCCCATGTATCAGGACTCGTTAATTACCCCTCTATATCACGACTTGTTAATTACCCCCATATATCACGACTCGTTAATTACCCCCATATATCAGGAATCATTAATTACCCCCATGTATCAGGACTCGTTAATTACCCCTCGATATCACGACTTGTTAATTACCCCCATATATCACGACTCCTAAATTACCCCCATATATCACGACTCGTTAATTACCCCTCTATATCATGACTTGTTAGTTACCCCCATATATCAGGACTCGTTAATTACCCCCATATATCACGACTCGTTAATTACCCCCATATATCACGACTCGTTAATTACCCCTCTATATCATGACTTGTTAGTTACCCCCATATATCAGGACTCGTTAATTACCCCTCTATATCATGACTTGTTAGTTACCCCCATATATCAGGACTCGTTAATTACCCCTCTATATCACGACTCCTAAATTACCCCCATATATCACGACTCGTTAATTACCCCTCTATATCATGACTTGTTAGTTACCCCCATATATCAGGACTCGTTAATTACCCCCATATATCACGACTCGTTAATTACCCCCATATATCACGACTCGTTAATTACCCCTCTATATCACGACTCGTTAATTACCCCCATATATCACGACTCGTTAATTACCCCCATGTATCAGGACTCGTTAATTACCCCTCTATATCACGACTCGTTAATTACCCCCATATATCACGACTCCTAAATTACCCCATATGTCACGACTCGTTAATTACCCCTCTATATCATGACTCGTTAGTTACCCCCATATATCAGGACTCGTTAATTACCCCCATATATCACGACTCGTTAATTACCCCTCTATATCACGACTCGTTAATTACCCCCATATATCAGGACTCGTTAATTACCCCTCTATATCATGACTCGTTAGTTACCCCCATATATCAGGACTCGTTAATTATCCCTCTATATCACGACTCCTAAATTACCCCCATATATCACGACTCGTTAATTACCCCTCTATATCATGACTTGTTAGTTACCCCCATATATCAGGACTCGTTAATTACCCCCATATATCACGACTCGTTAATTACCCCCATATATCACGACTCGTTAATTACCCCTCTATATCACGACTCGTTAATTACCCCCATATATCACGACTCGTTAATTACCCCTCTATATCACGACTCGTTAATTACCCCCATATATCACGACTCGTTAATTACCCCTCTATATCACGACTCGTTAATTACCCCCATATATCACGACTCATTAATTACCCCCATATATCACGACTCGTTAATTACCCCTCTATATCACGACTCGTTAATTACCCCCATATATCACGACTCCTAAATTACCCCATATATCACGACTCGTTAATTACCCCTCTATATCACGACTCGTTAGTTACCCCCATATATCAGGACTCGTTAATTACCCCCATATATCACGACTCGTTAATTACCCCCATATATCACGACTCGTTAATTACCCCTCTATATCACGACTCGTTAATTACCCCCATATATCACGACTCGTTAATTATCCCCATATATCACGACTCGTTAATTACCCCCATGTATCAGGACTCGATAATTACCCCTCTATATCACGACTCGTTAATTACCCCCATATATCACGACTCCTAAATTACCCCATATATCACGACTCGTTAATTACCCCTCTATATCACGACTCGTTAGTTACCCCCATATATCAGGACTCGTTAATTACCCCCATATATCACGACTCGTTAATTACCCCCATATATCACGACTCGTTAATTACCCCTCTATATCACGACTCGTTAATTACCCCCATATATCACGACTCCTAAATTACCCCATATATCACGACTCGTTAATTACCCCTCTATATCATGACTCGTTAGTTACCCCCATATATCAGGACTCGTTAATTACCCCCATATATCACGACTCGTTAATTACCCCTCTATATCACGACTCGTTAATTACCCCCATATATCAGGACTCGTTAATTACCCCTCTATATCATGACTCGTTAGTTACCCCCATATATCAGGACTCGTTAATTATCCCTCTATATCACGACTCCTAAATTACCCCCATATATCACGACTCGTTAATTACCCCTCTATATCATGACTTGTTAGTTACCCCCATATATCAGGACTCGTTAATTACCCCCATATATCACGACTCGTTAATTACCCCCATATATCACGACTCGTTAATTACCCCTCTATATCACGACTCGTTAATTACCCCCATATATCACGACTCGTTAATTACCCCTCTATATCACGACTCGTTAATTACCCCCATATATCACGACTCGTTAATTACCCCTCTATATCACGACTCGTTAATTACCCCCATATATCACGACTCATTAATTACCCCCATATATCACGACTCGTTAATTACCCCTCTATATCACGACTCGTTAATTACCCCCATATATCACGACTCCTAAATTACCCCATATATCACGACTCGTTAATTACCCCTCTATATCACGACTCGTTAGTTACCCCCATATATCAGGACTCGTTAATTACCCCCATATATCACGACTCGTTAATTACCCCCATATATCACGACTCGTTAATTACCCCTCTATCACGACTCGTTAATTACCCCCATATATCACGACTCGTTAATTATCCCCATATATCACGACTCGTTAATTACCCCCATGTATCAGGACTCGTTAATTACCCCTCTATATCACGACTCGTTAATTACCCCCATATATCACGACTCCTAAATTACCCCATATATCACGACTCATTAATTACCCCTCTATATCACGACTCGTTAGTTACCCCCATATATCAGGACTCGTTAATTACCCCCATATATCACGACTCGTTAATTACCCCCATATATCACGACTCGTTAATTACCCCTCTATATCACGACTCGTTAATTACCCCCATATATCAGGACTCGTTAATTACCCCTCTATATCACGACTCGTTAATTACCCCCATGTATCAGGACTCGTTAATTACCCCTCTATATCACGACTCGTTAATTACCCCCATGTATCAGGACTCGTTAATTACCCCCATGTATCAGGACTCGTTAATTACCCCCCTGTATCACGACTCGTTAATTACCCCCATGTATCAGGACTCGTTAATCACCCCCCTGTATCACGACTCGTTAATTACCCCCATGTATCAGGACTCGTTAATTACCCCATGTATCAGGACTCGTTAATTACCCCTCTATATCACGACTCGTTAATTACCCCCATATATCAGGACTCGTTAATTACCCCCCTATATCACGACTCGTTAATTACCCCCATATATCAGGACTCGTTAATTACCCCCCTATATCACGACTCATTAGTTACCCCCATATATCAGGACTCGTTAATTACCCCTCTATATCATGACTTGTTAATTACCCCCATGTATCAGGACTCGTTAATTACCCCTCTATATCATGACTCGTTAATTACCCCCATATATCAGGACTCGTTAATTACCCCCCTATATCACGACTCGTTAATTACCCCCATATATCAGGACTCGTTAATTACCCCCCTATATCACGACTCATTAGTTACCCCCATATATCAGGACTCGTTAATTACCCCTCTATATCATGACTCGTTAATTACCCCCATGTATCAGGACTCGTTAATTACCCCTCTATATCACGACTCGTTAATTACCCCCATATATCAGGACTCGTTAATTACCCCCCTATATCACGACTCGTTAATTACCCCCATATATCAGGACTCGTTAATTACCCCCCTATATCACGACTCATTAGTTACCCCCATATATCAGGACTCGTTAATTACCCCTCTATATCATGACTCGTTAATTACCCCCATGTATCAGGACTCGTTAATTACCCCTCTATATCACGACTCGTTAATTACCCCTCTATATCACGACTCGTTAATTACCCCCATGTATCAGGACTCGTTAATTACCCCCATATATCACGACTCGTTAATTACCCCCATGTATCAGGACTCGTTAATTACCCCTCTATATCACGACTCGTTAATTACCCCCATATATCAGGACTCGTTAATTACCCCCCTATATCACGACTCGTTAATTACCCCCATATATCACGACTCGTTAATTACCCCTCTATATCACGACTCGTTAATTACCCCCATATATCAGGACTCGTTAATTACCCCTCTATATCACGACTCGTTAATTACCCCCATATATCAGGACTCGTTAATTACCCCCATATATCAGGACTCGTTAATTACCCCCCTATATCACGACTCGTTAATTACCCCTCTATATCACGACTCGTTAATTACCCCCATATATCAGGACTCGTTAATTACCCCTCTATATCACGACTCGTTAATTACCCCCATATATCAGGACTCGTTAATTACCCCTCTATATCACGACTCGTTAATTACCCCCATATATCAGGACTCGTTAATTACCCCTCTATATCATGACTCGTTAATTACCCCCATGTATCAGGACTCGTTAATTACCCCTCTATATCACGACTCGTTAATTACCCCCATATATCAGGACTCGTTAATTACCCCCCTATATCACGACTCGTTAATTACCCCCATATATCAGGACTCGTTAATTACCCCCCTATATCACGACTCATTAGTTACCCCCATATATCAGGACTCGTTAATTACCCCTCTATATCATGACTCGTTAATTACCCCCATGTATCAGGACTCGTTAATTACCCCCATGTATCAGGACTCGTTAATTACCCCCATATATCACGACTCGTTAATTACCCCCATGTATCAGGACTCGTTAATTACCCCTCTATATCAGGACTCGTTAATTACCCCCCTATATCACGACTCGTTAATTACCCCCATATATCACGACTCGTTAATTACCCCTCTATATCACGACTCGTTAATTACCCCCATATATCAGGACTCGTTAATTACCCCTCTATATCACGACTCGTTAATTACCCCCATATATCAGGACTCGTTAATTACCCCCATATATCAGGACTCGTTAATTACCCCCCTATATCACGACTCGTTAATTACCCCCATATATCAGGACTCGTTAATTACCCCCATGTATCAGGACTCGTTAATTACCCCTCTATATCATGACTCGTTAGTTACCCCCATATATCAGGACTCGTTAATTACCCCCATATATCAGGACTCGTTAATTACCCCTCTATATCATGACTCGTTAGTTACCCCCATATATCAGGACTCGTTAATTACCCCTCTATATCACGACTCGTTAATTACCCCCATATATCACGACTCGTTAATTACCCCTCTATATCACGACTCGTTAATTACCCCATATATCACGACTCGTTAATTACCCCTCTATATCACGACTCGTTAATTACCCCCATGTATCAGGACTCGTTAATTACCCCTCTATATCATGACTCGTTAGTTACCCCCATATATCAGGACTCGTTAATTACCCCCATATATCACGACTCGTTAATTACCCCCATATATCAGGACTCGTTAATTACCCCTCTATATCATGACTCGTTAGTTACCCCCAAATATCAGGACTCGTTAATTACCCCTCTATATCATGACTCGTTAATTACCCCTCTATATCACGACTCTTTAATTACCCCATATATCACGACTCGTTAATTACCCCTCTATATCACGACTCGTTAATTACCCCCATGTATCAGGACTCGTTAATTACCCCTCTATATCATGACTCGTTAATTACCCCCATATATCACGACTCGTTAATTACCCCCATATATCACGACTCGTTAATTACCCCCATATATCAGGACTCGTTAATTACCCCCATATATCACGACTCGTTAATTACCCCCATATATCAGGACTCGTTAATTACCCCCATATATCAGGACTCGTTAATTACCCCTCTATATCACGACTCGTTAATTACCCCATATATCACGACTCGTTAATTACCCCTCTATATCACGACTCGTTAATTACCCCTCTATCACGACTCGTTAATTATCCCCATATATCACAACTCGTTAATTACCCCCATATATCACGACTCGTTAATTACCCCCATATATCACGACTCGTTAATTACCCCTCTATCACGACTCGTTAATTATCCCCATATATCAGGACTCGTTAATTACCCCCATATATCAGGACTCGTTAATTACCCCCATATATCAGGACTCGTTAATTACCCCCATATATCACGACTCGTTAATTACCCCCATATATCAGGACTCGATAATTACCCCCATATATCAGGACTCGTTAATTACCCCCATATATCACGACTCGTTAATTACCCCCATATATCACGACTCGATAATTACCCCCTATATCAGGACTCGATAATTACCCCCATATATTATGCTGGCTAATTTGACACCATACATCATCTCTCGCTAGTTACCCCATCGATCATCACTGGCTAATTACACATCATTGATCATCACTCACAAATTACCCCCCCCCCCCATATATCATCAATGGCTAATAAACCCCATATATTATCCCGGGTGTTCTGAAGAAGGGTCACTGACCTGAAACGTTAACTCTGCTTCTCTCTCCACAGATGCTGCCAGACCTGCTGAGTGTTTCCAACACTTTTGTTTGTAAGATCCCGGTGGGTTTGGTTCGCTCAGGTGGCTAGACAGTTAGTGTATGATACTAAAAAATATCAACAGCGCGGGTTCGATCCCTGTCCCGGCTTTGATAGTTGATGGAGGGCTTGCTCCTCGCTTTGCCTCCCATGTGAGGAATGGTAACCCTCAAGCGATACAACACCAACTCTCTTGCTGATGGGGAGATTTGGCTAGAGCAATATATTATTACTCCATATCATCACTGCTTGCTTATTACCCCTGTAGATCATCACTTGCAAATTACCCCCACACACCAGAGCTCGTTTCTACCCCCATATAATGATCCCTCACTAATCAACCCTACATCATTGCTCATTAATTACTTGATGTACATCATCACTCTCCCCCAGCATCACAAATCCAACCCGGCCAATTACCGCCCCATCGTTCTACTCTCGATCACCAGTAAAGTGATGGAAGGTGTCGTCAACAGTGCCATCAAGCGGCACTTACTCAGCAATAACCTGCTCACTGAGGCTCAGTTTGAGTTCCGCCAGGGCCACTCAGCTCCTGACCTCATTGCAGCCTTGGTTCAAACATGGACAAAAGAGCTGATCTCCAGAGGTGAGGTGAGTGTGACTGCCCTTGACATCAAGGCAGCATTTGACCGAGTATGGCATCAAGGAGCCCTAGCAAAACTGAGGTCAATGGGAATCAGGGGAAAAACTCTCCACTGGTTGGGATCGAACCTAGCACAAAAGGAAGATGGTTGTGGTTGTTGGAGTTCAATCATCTCAGCTCCAGGACATCACTGCAGGAGTTCCTCAGGGTTGTGTCCTTGGCCCAACCATCTTCAGCTGCTTCATCAATGACCTTCCTTCAATCATAAGGACAGAAGTGGGGATGTTCGCTGATGATTGCACAATGTTCAGCACCATTCACGACTCCTCATATACTGAAGCAGTCCATGTAGAAATGCAGCAAGACCTGGAAAACATCCAGGCTTGGGCTGATAAGTGGCAAGTAACATTTGCGTCACACAAGTGCCAGGCAATGACCATCTCCAACAAGAGAGAATCTAACCATCTCCCCTTATCATTCAATGGCATTACCATCGCTGAATCCCCCACTATCAACATCCTGGGGGCTAACATTGACCACAAACTGAACTGGAGTAGCCATATAAATACCGTGGCTACAAGAGCAGGTCAGAGGCTGGGAATCCTGAGGTGAGTAACTCACCTCCTGACTCCCCAAAGCCTGTCCACCATATACAAGGCACAAGTCAGGAGCATGATGGAATACTCTCCACGTGCCTAGATGGGTGCAGCTCCAACAACACTCAAGAAGCTCGACACCATCCAGGACAAAGCAACCCATTTGATTTACAGCACACCCACTACCTTAAACATTGCCTCGACCACTGACTCACAGTGGCAGCAGTGTGTACCATCTACAAGATCCACTGCAGCAACGCACCAAGTCACCTTCGACAGCACCTTCCAAACCCGTGACCTCTACCAACGAGAAGGACAAGGGCAGCAGATGCATGGGAACACCACCACCTGCAAGTTCCCCTCCAAGTCACACACCATCCTGACTTGGAACTATATCACCGTTCCTTCACTGTCGCTGGGTCAAAATCCTGGAACTCCCTTCCTAACAGCACTGTGGGTGTACCGACCCCACAAGGACTGCAGCGGTTCAAGAAGGCAGCTCACCACCACCTTCTCAAGGGCAAGTAGGGATGGGCAATAAATGCTGGCCACATCCGAAGAATGATTAAAACCAACTCACTACTTAGCATCACTCGCTAATTACCCTCCATATATCACGACTCACTACCCTCCATATATCACTACTCACTACCCTCCATATATCACTACTCACTACCCTCCATATAGCACCACTCGCTAATTACGGCCAATATTATTATTGGCTTCTTACTCCCATATATCCCTGCTCCCTAACTACCCTTGTATAGTATTCGATGCTCATTACAAACATACATGATCACTGAATACTCACCCCTGTATGTCATTGCTCAATATTTACCCCCATACACTATCAGTCTCTAATTGTCCCCAATATCCCATCACTCGCTAATTACCTCCGTCTATCATCACTCTCTAATTACTGCCAAGGTATACCATAAACCTCACCACATTAATCACCCTCATATCAAACACTTCAAAATCATTCACCCTTCAAAACAGACTTTCTTCAACAAGACCGTTCATCAATCAGACCCCATCGACAAGACCGTTCATCAATCAGACCCCATCGACAAGACCGTTCATCAATCAGACCCCATCGACAAGACCGTTCCTGAATCAGACCCCATCGACAAGACCGTTCCTGAATCAGACCCCATCGACAAGACCGTTCATCAATCAGACCCCATCGACAAGACCGTTCATCAATCAGACCCCATCGACAAGACCGTTCCTGAATCAGACCCCATCGACAAGACCGTTCCTGAATCAGACCCCATCGACAAGACCGTTCATCAATCAGACCCCATCGACAAGACCGTTCATCAATCAGACCCCATCGACAAGACCGTTCATCAATCAGACCCCATCGACAAGACCGTTCATCAATCAGACCCCATCGACAAGACCGTTCCTGAATCAGACCCCATCGACAAGACCGTTCATCAATCAGACCCCATCGACAAGACCGTTCATCAATCAGACCCCATCGACAAGACCGTTCATCAATCAGACCCCATCGACAAGACCGTTCATCAATCAGACGCCATCGACAAGACCGTTCACCAATCAGACCCCATCGACAAGACCGTTCATCGATCAGACCCCATCGACAAGACCGTTCATCGATCAGACCCCATCGACAAGACCGTTCATCGATCAGACCCCATCGACAAGACCGTTCATCGATCAGACCCCATCGACAAGACCGTTCCTGAATCAGACCCCATCGACAAGACCGTTCCTGAATCAGACCCCATCGACAAGACCGTTCATCAATCAGACCCCATCGACAAGACCGTTCATCAATCAGACCCCATCGACAAGACCGTTCATCAATCAGACGCCATCGACAAGACCGTTCCTGAATCAGACCCCATCGACAAGACCGTTCCTGAATCAGACCCCATCGACAAGACCGTTCATCAATCAGACCCCATCGACAAGACCGTTCCCCGACCTGATTTCCTGTCTGTTTGTCTCCTTTTAAATATTCTTCTTGAGCCTCTCACATTTCCCCTCCTTTCAATGAGACATCTCTGAAGCAGCAACTCCTTCAGCCAGTTATTAAGCAAGTAAAACTGCTCCATTAACTTATTCCCAATCAGCTCGATTCCTCCTTTATCTCGTGACCTTTCAATGAAAACACCTCCTTTAACCAGTTCCCATTCAACAAGAGCCTCTCCTTTAACCAGTCATCAGGCAACTATAACCCCCCTTTAACCAATTACCACTCAATTAGATCCCCTCATCCAAACAGACTCTCCCCAACCAGACCATTTCCTGTCACCAGACTTCGCTCAACAAGGACCCTCCTTTAACCGGATAACCCTCGACTCGAACTCTGCCCTTCCTGCAGCCAGAGTACCTTTCTCCAGCTCGGACTCCTGTCAATCACTGACCCCCTGTTATCCAGACCCTGCCTCAGTCGGTGCCACCGTCAGTGCGGCCCCCTCCAGGCCACTTCCTCCACCCTGGTCCCTCCTGAACCACAAACCACCCACCTCCCCAACCCAATTCCACTCCATGCATCTCCCCGCAGTCAGACTGCACCAGCTGAGTTGATAGTGAGTGGGCAGGAGTGGTGGCGAGACATTCCCCTTGATGCCCCTTTTACTTATTGTTTCATGTGTTGTCTTACAGCTGCCATCTTGGATGATCGCACCACGTGTGGCAGGGGGGAGAGGTTAGCTCTTGCACTTGCAAGAGAACACATTAACAGCATCATCGAGATCCCGGCCAAAGCTCGCTTGGAGGTTGAAATCTTTGAGCTTCACCAGGACAGTCAGTACGAGGCAACAGATATGAGTATGTTCCGCACACTTGCGACCGCCTGTGCTTGCTGCCTTCTGTCTCTCTGCTTAACCTTTTCCCTGCAGCTGCTTCTCAGCGATAGGACCTGTCTGCTGACTGCGTCTGAGTCTTATCAGTGTGTCTGTGTCAGTCTGATAGTGGTGCCTGATTTTCATCAAACTGGCTGTGTGTTCTTGCTTTGTTCTTAATCTTTCACTGCCTGTGTCCTCTCTATCTGTCATTGTCTGCCTCTCTCTGCTCTCTGTGTCCTTTCTGCCTCCTGTGTTTCCTATCAGTCTCTCTGTGTTTCCTGTCTGTCTCTCTGTGTTTCCTGTCTGTCTCTCTGCGTTTCCTGTCCGTCTCTCTGCGTTTCCTGTCCGTCTCTCTGCGTTTCCTGTCCGTCTCTCTGCGTTTCCTGTCCGTCTCTCTGCGTTTCCTGTCCGTCTCTCTGCGTTTCCTGTCCGTCTCTCTGCGTTTCCTGTCCGTCTCTCTGCGTTTCCTGTCCGTCTCTCTGCGTTTCCTGTCCGTCTCTCTGCGTTTCCTGTGTGTCTCTGTGTTTCCTGTCCATCTCGCTGTGTTTCCTGTCCGTCTCGCTGTGTTTCCTGTCCGTCTCGCTGTGTTTCCTGTCCGTCTCGCTGTGTTTCCTGTCCGTCTCGCTGTGTTTCCTGTCCGTCTCGCTGTGTTTCCTGTCCGTCTCGCTGTGTTTCCTGTCCGTCTCGCTGTGTTTCCTGTCCGTCTCGCTGTGTTTCCTGTCCGTCTCGCTGTGTTTCCTGTCCGTCTCTCTGACTTTCCTGCCTGTCTCTCTGCGTTTCCTGACCGTGTTTCTGTGTTTCCAGCCGGTCTCTGTGTGTTTCCTGCCTGTCTCTGAGATTCCTGTCCGTCTCTCTGTGTTTCCTGTCCGTCTCTCTGTGTTTCCAGCCGGTCTCTGTGTGTTTCCTGTCCGTCTCTGTGTTTCCTGTCCGTCTCTGTGTTTCCTGTCCGTCTCTGTGTTTCCTGTCCGTCTCTCTGTGTTTCCTGTCCGTCTCTGTGTTTCCTGTCCGTCTCTGTGTTTCCTGTCCGTCTCTGTGTTTCCTGTCCGTCTCTGTGTTTCCTGTCCGTCTCTGTGTTTCCTGTCCGTCTCTCTGTGTTTCCTGTCCGTCTCTCTGTGTTTCCTGTCCGTCTCTCTGTGTTTCCTGTCCGTCTCTCTGTGTTTCCTGTCCGTCTCTCTGTGTTTCCTGTCCGTCTCTCTGTGTTTCCTGTCCGTCTCTCTGTGTTTCCTGTCCGTCTCTCTGTGTTTCCTGTCCGTCTCTCTGTGTTTCCTGTCCGTCTCTCTGTGTTTCCTGTCCGTCTCTCTGTGTTTCCTGTCCGTCTCTCTGTGTTTCCTGTCCGTCTCTCTGTGTTTCCTGTCCGTCTCTGTGCTTCCTGTCCGTCTCTGTGCTTCCTGTCCGTCTCTGTGCTTCCTGTCCGTCTCTGTGCTTCCTGTCCGTCTCTGTGCTTCCTGTCCGTCTCTGTATTTCCTGCCTGTGAGTTTCCTGTCCGTCTCTCTGTGTTTCCTGTCCGTCTCTCTGTGTTTCCTGTCCGTCTCTCTGTGTTTCCTGTCCGTCTCTCTGTGTTTCCTGTCCGTCTCTCTGTGTTTCCTGTCCGCCTCTCTGTGTTTTATGTCTGTCTGTGTTTTATGTCTGTCTGTGTTTTATGTCTGTCTGTGTTTTATGTCTGTCTGTGTTTTATGTCTGTCTCTGTGTTTTATGTCTGTCTCTGTGTTTTATGTCTGTCTCTGTGTTTCCTGCCTGTCTCTGTGTTTCCTGCCTGTCTGTGTTTCCTGCCTGTCTGTGTTTCCTGCCTGTCTGTGTTTCCTGCCTGTCTGTGTTTCCTGTCTGTCTCTGTGTTTCCTGTCTGTCTCTGTGTTTCCTGTCTGTCTCTGTGTTTTCTGTCTCTCTCTCTCTCTGTTTCCTGCCTGTCTCTGTGTTTCCTGTCTGTCTCTGTGTTTCCTGTCTGTCTCTGTGTTTTCTGTCTCTCTCTCTGTGTTTTCTGTCTCTCTCTCTGTGTTTTCTGTCTCTCTCTGTGTTTTCTGTCTCTCTCTCTGTGTTTCCTGTCTCTCTCTCTGTGTTTCCTGTCTCTCTCTCTGTGTTTTCTGTCTCTCTCTCTGTGTTTTCTGTCTCTCTCTCTCTGTTTCCTGCCTGTCTCTGTGTTTCCTGCCCATCCGTGTTTTCTGTCTGTCTCTGTGTTTTCTGTCTCTCTCTCTGTGTTTCCTGCCTGTCTCTGTGTTTCCTGCCTGTCTCTGTGTTTCCTGCCTGTCTCTGTGTTTCCTGTCTGTCTCTGTGTTTCCCGTCTGTCTCTGTGTTTTCTGTCTCTCTCTCTGTGTTTTCTGTCTGTCTCTGTGTTTTCTGTCTCTCTCTCTGTGTTTCCTGTCTGTCTCTGTGTTTCCTGCCCATCTGTGTTTTCTGTCTGTCTGTGTTTTCTGTCTCTCTCTCTGTGTTTTCTGTCTGTCTCTGTGTTTTCTGTCTGTCTCTGTGTTTCCTGTCTGTCTCTGTGTTTCCTGTCTGTCTCTGTGTTTCCTGTCTGTCTCTGTGTTTCCTGCCCATCCGTGTTTTCTGTCTGTCTCTGTGTTTTCTGTCTCTCTCTCTGTGTTTCCTGTCTGTCTCTGTGTTTCCTGCCCATCCGTGTTTCCTGCCCATCCGTGTTTCCTGCCCATCCGTGTTTCCTGCCCATCCGTGTTTTCTGTCTGTCTGTGTTTTCTGTCTGTCTCTGTGTTTTCTGTCTGTCTCTGTGTTTTCTGTCTGTCTCTGTGTTTTCTGTCTCTCTCTGTGTTTTCTGTCTCTCTCTGTGTTTTCTGTCTCTCTCTGTGTTTTCTGTCTCTCTCTCTGTGTTTCCTGTCTGTCTCTGTGTTTCCTGTCTGTCTCTGTGTTTCCTGTCTGTCTCTGTGTTTTCTGTCTCTCTCTCTGTGTTTCCTGTCTCTCTCTCTGTGTTTCCTGTCTCTCTCTCTGTGTTTCCTGTCTCTCTCTCTGTGTTTTCTGTCTCTCTCTCTGTGTTTTCTGTCTCTCTCTGTGTTTTCTGTCTCTCTCTGTGTTTTCTGTCTCTCTCTGTGTTTTCTGTCTCTCTCTGTGTTTTCTGTCTCTCTCTCTGTGTTTTCTGTCTCTCTCTCTGTGTTTTCTGTCTGTCTCTGTGTTTTCTGTCTCTCTCTCTGTGTTTTCTGTCTGTCTGTGTTTTCTGTCCGTCTGTGTTTCCTGCCCATCCGTGTTTTCTGTCTGTCTCTGTGTTTTCTGTCTGTCTCTGTGTTTCCTGCCCATCCGTGTTTTCTGTCTGTCTCTGTGTTTTCTGTCTGTCTCTGTGTTTCCTGTCTCTCTCTGTGTTTCCTGTCTCTCTCTGTGTTTCCTGTCTCTCTCTGTGTTTCCTGTCTCTCTCTGTGTTTCCTGTCTCTCTCTCTGTGTTTTCTGTCTCTCTCTGTGTTTTCTGTCTCTCTCTCTCTGTGTTTCCTGCCTGTCTCTGTGTTTCCTGCCCATCCGTGTTTTCTGTCTGTCTCTGTGTTTTCTGTCTCTCTCTCTGTGTTTTCTGTCTCTCTCTCTGTGTTTTCTGTCTCTCTCTCTGTGTTTCCTGCCTGTCTCTGTGTTTCCTGTCTGTCTGTGTTTCCTGTCTGTCTGTGTTTCCTGTCTGTCTGTGTTTCCTGTCTGTCTGTGTTTCCTGTCTGTCTGTGTTTCCTGTCTGTCTGTGTTTCCTGTCTGTCTCTGTGTTTCCTGTCTGTCTCTGTGTTTCCTGTCTGTCTCTGTGTTTTCTGTCTCTCTCTCTGTGTTTTCTGTCTGTCTCTGTGTTTTCTGTCTCTCTCTCTCTGTGTTTTCTGTCTCTCTCTCTGTGTTTTCTGTCTCTCTCTCTGTGTTTCCTGTCTGTCGCTGTGTTTCCTGCCCATCCGTGTTTTCTGTCTCTCTCTCTGTGTTTTCTGTCTCTCTCTCTGTGTTTTCTGTCTCTCTCTCTGTGTTTTCTGTCTCTCTCTCTGTGTTTTCTGTCTATCTCTGTGTTTCCTGTCTGTCTCTGTGTTTCCTATCTGTCTCTGTGTTTCCTGTCTCTCTCTCTCTGTGTTTCCTGTCTCTCTCTCTCTGTGTTTTCTGTCTCTCTCTGTGTTTTCTGTCTCTCTCTGTGTTTTCTGTCTGTCTCTGTGTTTTCTGTCTCTCTCTCTGTGTTTTCTGTCTCTCTCTGTGTTTTCTGTCTCTCTCTGTGTTTTCTGTCTCTCTCTGTGTTTTCTGTCTGTCTCTCTGTTTTCTGTCTGTCTCTGTGTTTTCTGTCTCTCTCTCTGTGTTTTCTGTCTCTCTCTCTGTGTTTCCTGTCTGTCTCTGTGTTTCCTGTCTGTCTCTGTGTTTCCTGTCTGACTCTGTGTTTCCTGTCTGTCTCTGTGTTTTCTGTCTGTCTCTGTGTTTTCTGTCTCTCTCTGTGTTTTCTGTCTCTCTCTGTGTTTTCTGTCTCTCTCTCTGTGTTTCCTGTCTGTCTCTGTGTTTCCTGTCTGTCTCTGTGTTTCCTGTCTGTCTCTGTGTTTCCTGTCTGTCTCTGTGTTTTCTGTCTCTCTCTCTGTGTTTTCTGTCTCTCTCTCTGTGTTTCCTGTCTCTCTCTCTGTGTTTTCTGTCTCTCTCTCTGTGTTTTCTGTCTCTCTCTCTGTGTTTCCTGTCTCTCTCTCTGTGTTTTCTGTCTCTCTCTCTGTGTTTTCTGTCTCTCTCTCTGTGTTTTCTGTCTCTCTCTCTGTTTTCTGTCTCTCTCTGTGTTTTCTGTCTCTCTCTGTGTTTTCTGTCTCTCTCTGTGTTTTCTGTCTCTCTCTCTGTGTTTTCTGTCTCTCTCTCTGTGTTTTCTGTCTGTCTCTGTGTTTTCTGTCTGTCTCTCTGTTTTCTGTCTGTCTCTCTGTTTTCTGTCTGTCTCTGTGTTTTCTGTCTGTCTCTGTGTTTCCTGCCCATCCGTGTTTTCTGTCTGTCTCTGTGTTTTCTGTCTGTCTCTGTGTTTCCTGTCTCTCTCTGTGTTTCCTGTCTCTCTCTGTGTTTCCTGTCTCTCTCTGTGTTTCCTGTCTCTCTCTGTGTTTCCTGTCTCTCTCTGTGTTTCCTGTCTCTCTCTCTGTGTTTTCTGTCTCTCTCTGTGTTTTCTGTCTCTCTCTCTCTGTGTTTCCTGCCTGTCTCTGTGTTTCCTGCCTGTCTCTGTGTTTCCTGCCCATCCGTGTTTTCTGTCTGTCTCTGTGTTTTCTGTCTCTCTCTCTGTGTTTTCTGTCTCTCTCTCTGTGTTTCCTGCCTGTCTCTGTGTTTCCTGTCTGTCTGTGTTTCCTGTCTGTCTGTGTTTCCTGTCTGTCTGTGTTTCCTGTCTGTCTGTGTTTCCTGTCTGTCTGTGTTTCCTGTCTGTCTGTGTTTCCTGTCTGTCTGTGTTTCCTGTCTGTCTCTGTGTTTCCTGTCTGTCTCTGTGTTTTCTGTCTGTCTCTGTGTTTTCTGTCTCTCTCTCTGTGTTTTCTGTCTGTCTCTGTGTTTTCTGTCTCTCTCTCTCTGTGTTTTCTGTCTCTCTCTCTGTGTTTTCTGTCTCTCTCTCTGTGTTTCCTGTCTCTCTCTCTGTGTTTTCTGTCTCTCTCTCTGTGTTTTCTGTCTCTCTCTCTGTGTTTTCTGTCTCTCTCCTGTGTATCCTGTCTCTCTCTCTGTGTTTTCTGTCTCTCTCTCTGTGTTTTCTGTCTCTCTCTCTGTGTTTTCTGTCTCTCTCTCTGTGTTTTCTGTCTCTCTCTCTGTGTTTTCTGTCTCTCTGTGTTTTCTGTCTCTCTCTGTGTTTCCTGTCTCTCTCTCTGTGTTTCCTGTCTCTCTCTCTGTGTTTTCTGTCTCTCTCTCTGCGTTTTCTGTCTGTCTCTGTGTTTTCTGTCTGTCCCTGTGTTTTCTGTCTCTCTGTCTGTGTTTTCTGTCTCTCTGTCTGTGTTTTCTGTCCGTCTGTGTTTCCTGCCCATCCGTGTTTTCTGTCCATCCGTGTTTTCTGTCTCTCTGTCTGTGTTTTCTGTCTGTCTCTGTGTTTTCTGTCTGTCTCTGTGTTTTCTGTCTGTCTCTGTGTTTTCTGTCTCTCTCTCTCTGTGTTTTCTGTCTCTCTCTCTCTGTGTTTCCTGTCTCTCTCTGTGTTTCCTGTCTCTCTCTGTGTTTCCTGTCTCTCTCTGTGTTTCCTGTCTCTCTCTCTGTGTTTCCTGTCTCTCTCTCTGTGTTTTCTGTCTCTCTCTCTGTGTTTTCTGTCTCTCTCTCTGTGTTTTCTGTCTCTCTCTCTGTGTTTTCTGTCTGTCTCTGTGTTTTCTGTCTCTCTGTCTGTGTTTTCTGTCTGTCTCTGTGTTTTCTGTCCGTCTGTGTTTCCTGCCCATCCGTGTTTTCTGTCTGTCTCTGTGTTTTCTGTCTGTCTCTGTGTTTTCTGTCTGTCTCTGTGTTTTCTGTCTCTCTCTCTCTGTGTTTCCTGTCTCTCTCTGTGTTTCCTGTCTCTCTCTGTGTTTCCTGTCTCTCTCTGTGTTTCCTGTCTCTCTCTGTGTTTTCTGTCTCTCTCTCTGTGTTTTCTGTCTCTCTCTCTGTGTTTTCTGTCTCTCTCTCTGTGTTTTCTGTCTGTCTCTGTGTTTTCTGTCTGTCTCTGTGTTTTCTGTCTGTCTCTGTGTTTTCTGTCTCTCTCTGTGTTTTCTGTCTCTCTCTGTGTTTTTGTCTCTCTGTGTTTTCTGTCTCTCTCTGTGTTTTCTGTCTCTCTCTGTGTTTTCTGTCTCTCTCTGTGTTTTCTGTCTCTCTCTGTGTTTTCTGTCTCTCTCTGTGTTTTCTGTCTCTCTCTCTGTTTTCTGTCTGTCTCTGTGTTTTCTGTCTCTCTGTCTGTGTTTTCTGTCTGTCTCTGTGTTTTCTGTCTGTCTCTGTGTTTTCTGTCTGTCTCTGTGTTTTCTGTCTGTCTCTGTGTTTTCTGTCTGTCTCTGTGTTTTCTGTCTCTCTCTCTCTGTGTTTCCTGTCTCTCTCTGTGTTTCCTGTCTCTCTCTGTGTTTCCTGTCTGTCTCTGTGTTTTCTGTCTCTCTCTCTGTGTTTTCTGTCTCTCTCTCTGTGTTTTCTGTCTCTCTCTCTGTGTTTTCTGTCTCTCTCTGTGTTTTCTGTCTCTCTCTGTGTTTTCTGTCTCTCTCTGTGTTTTCTGTCTGTCTCTGTGTTTTCTGTCTCTCTCTCTGTGTTTTCTGTCTCTCTCTGTGTTTTCTGTCTCTCTCTGTGTTTTCTGTCTCTCTCTGTGTTTTCTGTCTCTCTCTGTGTTTTTTGTCTCTCTGTGTTTTCTGTCTCTCTCTGTGTTTTCTGTCTCTCTCTGTGTTTTCTGTCTCTCTCTGTGTTTTCTGTCTCTCTCTGTGTTTTCTGTCTCTCTCTCTGTTTTCTGTCTGTCTCTGTGTTTTCTGTCCGTCTCTGTGTTTTCTGTCCGTCTCTGTGTTTTCTGTCCGTCTCTGTGTTTTCTGTCCGTCTCTGTGTTTTCTGTCCGTCTCTGTGTTTTCTGTCCGTCTCTCTGTGTTTCCTGTCTGCCTTTCTGTTTTTTTTCTACCTACCTCTCTGTGTTTTCTATCTGTCTGTTTCTGCTTTTCCTTGTTCTGTGTGTATTTTTGTTTCAAAGTGTCTCCTGGCAACGCAGAGCATGTGCAGAGTGATCGCGGACGTCATCAGTTTGTGCAAACATTTGCCAGCCTGCTGGGAGACATGCGTACATGACATCACCACGGAATATCATCCTCACTACTCAATAACCGTCTCCATTCTCCCGTCTCCCGTCTCCGTTCCCCCGTCTCCGTTCCCCCGTCTCCGTTCCCCCGTCTCCGTTCCCCCGTCTCCGGTCCCCCGTCTCCGTTCCCCCGAACAGTACCCGCTCCCTCCCACTATCACTGCTTCAGTTGCAGCTTCGCCCCCACTCAATCCCTGCCATGCTGCTGCCTTCGCTCAGCCACCCGCGCCCCCCGCTCACCTGCCCCCACCCCCAGCTACTCGGTCCTGCCCCACCAGCCACTGTACCTCTCAGCTGCTCGCTCCAGACCTTGCCGCTGCTCCTCCCCCCCACTCCCCGAAACAATCGTTCCCTGCTCCTCCTCCTCCTCCCCCCCCCCCCCCATCCACTAACTCTGCCGCGCTGCTTCCCTCCTCTTGGCCACTCGCTCCTACTTTGCCCTGTCGCCCCTCGCAGACCACCTTGCTTCTTTGGGCGATGTGGCAGAGAACGATCGAACAAGAAAGTGAGTGGGCAAGAGGAGGGAGCTAGCAGCTGTTGGCGGGGGGTGGGGGGGGTGCAGGTGGGAAACTGGGGAGCGAGCAAGCGAGTGGTCGGAGAGCGAGTGTGGGGTGCGGGGAAGCGAGGAACGGGGTATGATCGGCCGGGGGAGGGAGGAGAGAAGCAGTGGCTGAGGGGAGGCAGCGGGGAGCGAGCAGCAAGAAGCCGAGCACAGGAGGGAGCAGCAAAGAGGAGCGCATTGGCAGGAGGGAGCAGGGGACCGTTGAGGGTGGGATGGAGGGGGCGATGGCGCCATCTTTAATCCTGGCAGCTGCCCGAAACGTCGCAGACAGTGACGCTTCAGTGGAAGAGGCTGCATTTGCGCATGTGCTCGTACCGCGCCACCTAGTGGTTGCATCGTCAGTAGCCTTTTTGCTTATCTGTCTCTCTGTGTTTGTGTGCACTTCTCAATCCAGCTCGCTATGTTACCATTAATGCCAGAGGCTTCTATCGTAAAAAGAAACCTTTTGTCTGGTACATTGAGAAAAATGTTTTGGAAGTCTCAATAGACAACGTCTACTGGGCTTCCCTCATCTACCACCTTGATGATTTCAAAAATTGCTATTAGGTTTGTAATATATGACTCCTATTTATGAAGTAATGCTAGGTGTCCCTAATAGATTCCTCTCTATCCAGGTAATGCCTAATGACTCTCTTAAGTATTATTAATGTCAAACAAATGGGTCTATAGTTCCCCAGATCTGCTGTGCCTCCCTTTTTAAAGATGGAGCCTACATGGACTTATAGAAACATTTACTCCGATCTTATTTGCCTTGCTGCATAACCAGTTAGACACCTTACCGGGAAAGCACGACTGTCCAAAGCAAACACGGAGATGCTTGCACCTCAGAGCTCTCCGGCTCAGAGTTCGAGACACATAAGGGAGGGGGGAGAAATCTCTGGACAGATTTATCAAGAATAGAGTCACGCCCCAGAGGAAAACACCAGTTTAGGAAAAAGAGGGTGTGACACTGTTAGGGAGCTGGGTAATGGGTATTTAGAAGGAGGTCCCGTGGACGCTGGCTCCGTCTATCAGGTGCGATGTACTGCGAGGGCAAGCAGGGAGGACTATCACAATGCAGACTAAGGTACCACAGCTCAGAAGTCAGTGCAAGGGGTGGGAGGGGAAAGAGAAGACTAGAAATGTGGTAGTGATAATCAAGGGGGTGGAAGGTTATCGGGGGTAAGTGGAAATGTGGAGTAATCAGTTCAGCCATGAACTTATTGAATGGCGGAGCAGGTTCGAAGGGCCGAGTGGCCTGCTCCTGCTCCTAATTCATATGTTCGTGTGTATTGACTAAACTAATCAAACTCAAAGAGGATAAAACCCCTGGTCTGGGTGGAATGTATCCCCGCATTTTAAAACAATCTAGTGAAGAGACAGCAGAGAAATGTGCAGAAATGAAAAATCTTATTGAATAGTCAGCATTTATTTCATGGATAATCTTACTTGACTAACCTTATTGGAAGTTTTCGAGGAGGAAACAGAGAGGGTAGACAATGGTACCGCAGTAGATGTCATCTATCTGGGTTTTCAAAAGGCCTTCGATAAGCCTGCCCCCGTAATAGACTAATCAATCAGGTCAGAGAACGCAGAGTCAAGGGACAAGTGGCAGAGTGGATTGCGAGCTGGCTCCAAGACAGAAGGCAGCGAGTGAGTGTAACGGGGAGTGATTCCGAGTGGCGGGGTGTGACGAGTGGTGTTCCACAAGGGTCCAGTGCCGGGACATCTACTGCTCGCACCTTACATTCACGACTTGGAGCGGGGGTCAAAAGCGCAATTTCTAAATTTGCGCATTTGGAAATTTGTGGGTGGGGTATTGTCAATACGGAGGAGGAGTGCAACAAATTACAGGAGGCCATGAATAAACTTACAGAATGGGCAAATGATTGGCAAGTGAAGTTCCGTGCTGACAAATGTGAGGTCCTACATTTTGGTAGGAGGAATAGGGAGGTCGCTTATAACCTGGAAGGTGTTGTGGAGGAACAAAGGGATCACAGGGTACATATACACCAAGCACTCAAACTTGCACCTCACATCTGCAAGTCCATAAAAAAATGTAGATCACCACTAGGCTTTATTCCGACAGGGAGAGAATTGAAAAATAGGGAAGTTTTCCGAAACCAGTATCAAACCTTGGTTAGACCACACTTAGGGCTGGATTTTGTTCGCAGCCCGATGTCTAGTTCTGTGACGGGGCAGAGGTTGGGGGAGTGGTGCAGAGAATCGGAGTTGAAGAGGCCAACTGAGGCCAGTGGTTGGGGGTGGGGGAACAGAGCGTCTCTCCCTCGTGGGCAATTCATGGCCTGCAGAGGACCCACTGTACCCTCGGAGACCCCCTGCCCCTGGAGTGAACGCCCACAACCCCACCTTCCCTCGCCGGGGGCTTCCGGACTGCCCCTGGCGACCCCTCCTCTGAGTTCTGGTTTAATTTGTCAATTCTCAGTACTTTTCGTTCCACCAACCCATATGAAACTGTATAATGTTGTCGTCACTCTTGCCCAGGCTCACTATTAAACGCAAACTCTCCTGGATGGTTATCCCTCCGATCTGTCCACTTGTGTGTGTGTGTGTGTGTGTCTCTCTCTCTCTCTCTCTGTCTCGATCCTTCGAAGAGTATCCGTGTTTCTCTCTATCTTGTGCTTGCCTTCCGTTAGCCTCCAAGCACACGTGCGTAGAAACGTGACTGGGACTGGTCGCTGGCACTGAATCTGGGTCTTTCTCGGGTGGGGGTTTGGGGGGGCTGGATAGGCAGCTGATGTCACTCAGTCGCAGTTTCCTGCTCTCTCCCAGCTGTGCCGCAAACAATTCCGCATCGGTTACATTTCCCGAACTCCTGTTCTCGCATCTCCCCTCTGACCGACATCAGCAAAAGCCTCGATTTTGATTTTCTCATCCTTGTTTCCAAATCCCTCCTGGGACCCTGCCCCCCCCCCCTCCCCTCCTCCTCCTCCTCCAGCCCAACAACCCTCCAAGATCTCTGCACTCCTCGAATCCTGGCCTCTGGTGCATCCCTGATTTTCAACACTCAGCGCTTGGCTGCTCGACGCACAGGAATTCTCTCCGTGTCTCTACCTTACCCCACTTTTAAGATGCTGCTCAAAACCTTTGGCCCAGCTTTTTGGTATTGTCTTGCTATCTCCGTATGAGTGTCTCGGAGTTATTCTTTGGCTGGTAATGTCCCTCTGAAGTGCTTTAGGATTTTTTTCCTACTTTAAAGGGAAATGGTGAATCATTCCATGTTCTGAAAACCCTTCATCACCGTCACCTTTCGCACCATCACCAACATCAACAACACACAAATCCCTATCCATGTTGTCATCTTGTTTTGCAGTGTGTCAAATTCTGCCCAAGGGCGTGGGAGCCATCTTGGGCCCTTCATCAAGCCCAGCCACTGGATCGTTCGTCAGTCACATCTGTGGAGAGAAAGAGGTAAAGCGACCAGGTTTTTGCGAAGGACAGGGTCCAGGAGGGTTTGGGTCTGGGAAGGTTGAGGTCCTGGAGGGTTGGGCTTTGGAAGGGACAGGACACGGGTGGTGGGAGACGACGTCCAGGAGGGACAGGGTCCGGGAGGGATAGTGTGGGAGAGGGTCAGTGTTCGGGAGGGAAAGGGTCCGGGATTGATGAACTCCGGCTGGCGAAGGGGGGTCCAGGATGGATGGTGCCAAGGATGGACGGTGTGAATAAGACAGTGGCCATGATGAATGAGATGCAGGATGGTCAAAGTCTGGGAGGGACAGGAATCCAGGATGGAAGTGGTCCAGGAGGCCGGTGTCAGGCGGAGATGGTGTCTGAGAGGGATGGCCTTCAAGATGGATGGTGTCTGGGAGAGTTGACGTCTGGAAGGAAATGTGTCGCAGAGAAAAGGGAAGGTTGCTGGTCTGAATCCTGGAACTCACTCACTAGCAGTCTTGCCCACTAGCTGTGTTTGCAGAAAAAAGATGAACAACCTTTGATACCCAGGACACAGATACCAGACGGAAAACCTTGCAATTAAATGTTATTTAATCAGCTGTTCAATCAACATCCTTTAATCAATGTCCCTTTAATCAATGTCCCTTTAATCACTGTCCCTTTAATCACTGTCCCTTTAATCACTGTCCCTTTAATCACTGTCCCTTTAATCACTGTCCCTTTAATCAATGTCCCTTTAATCAATGTCCCTTTAATCAATGTCCCTTTAATCAATGTCCCTTTAATCACTGTCCCTTTAATCACTGTCCCTTTAATCACTGTCCCTTTAATCACTGTCCCTTTAATCAATGTGTCTTTAATCACTGTCCCTTTAATCAATGTGCCTTCAATCACTGTCCCTTTAATCAATGTGTCTTTAATCAATGTCCCTTTAATCAATGTCCCTTTAATCAATGTCCCTTTAATCAATGTCCCTTTAATCACTGTCCCTTTAATCAATGTGCCTTCAATCACTGTCCCTTTAATCAATGTGTCTTTAATCAATGTCCCTTTAATCACTGTCCCTTTAATCACTGTCCCTTTAATCACTGTCCCTTTAATCACTGTCCCTTTAATCACTGTCCCTTTAATCACTGTCCCTTTAATCAATGTGCCTTCAATCACTGTCCCTTTAATCAATGTGTCTTAAATCAATGTCCCTTTAATCAATGTCCCTTCAATCAATGTCCCTTTAATCACTGTCCCTTTAATCACTGTCCCTTCAATCAATGTGCCTTCAATCACTGTCCCTTTAATCAATGTCCCTTTAATCACTGTCCCTTTAATCACTGTCCCTTTAATCAATGTGCCTTCAATCACTGTCCCTTTAATCACTGTCCCTTTAATCACTGTCCCTTTAATCACTGTCCCTTTAATCAATTTCCCTTTAATCACTGTCCCTTTAATCAATGTGCCTTCAATCACTGTCCCTTTAATCAATGTCCCTTTAATCACTGTCCCTTTAATCAATGTGCCTTTAATCACTGAGCCTTTAATCAATGTGCCTTCAATCACTGAGCCTTCAATCACTGTCCCTTTAATCAATGTCTCTTAAATCACTGTCCCTTTAATCACTGTCCCTTTAATCACTGTCCCTTTAATCACTGTCCCTTTAATCACTGTCCCTTTAATCATTGTCCCTTTAATCACTGTCCCTTTAATCACTGTCCCTTTAATCACTGCCCCTTTAATCAATTTCCCTTTAATCACTGTCCCTTTAATCACTGTCGCTTTAATCACTGCCCCTTTAATCACTGCCCCTTTAATCACTGTCCCTTTAATCACTGTCCCTTTAATCACTGTCCCTTTAATCACTGTCCCTTTAATCACTGTCCCTTTAATCACTGTCCCTTTAATCACTGTCCCTTTAATCACTGTCCCTTTAATCACTGTCCCTTTAATCACTGTCCCTTTAATCACTGTCCCTTTAATCACTGCCCCTTTAATCAATTTCCCTTTAATCACTGTCCCTTTAATCACTGTCGCTTTAATCACTGCCCCTTTAATCACTGCCCCTTTAATCACTGCCCCTTTAATCACTGTCCCTTTAATCACTGTCCCTTTAATCACTGTCCCTTTAATCACTGTCCCTTTAATCACTGAGCCTTTAATCACTGAGCCTTTAATCACTGAGCCTTTAATCACTGTCCCTTTAATCACTGTCCCTTTAATCACTGTCCCTTTAATCACTGTCCCTTTAATCACTGTCCCTTTAATCACTGAGCCTTTAATGAATGTCCCTTTAATCACTGAGCCTTTAATCAATGTCCCTTTAATCAATGTCCATTTAATCACTGTCCCTTTAATCACTGTCCCTTTAATGAAACTCCCTTTAATCACTGTGCCTTTAATCACTGTGCCTTTAATCACTGTCCCTTTAATCAATGTGTCTTTAATCAATGTCCCTTTAATCACTGTCCCTTTAATCAATGTGCCTTCAATCACTGTCCCTTTAATCAATGTCCCTTTAATCAATGTCCCTTTAATCAATGTCCCTTTAATCAATGTGTCTTTAATCACTGTCCCTTTAATCACTGTCCCTTTAATCACTGTCCCTTTAATCACTGTCCCTTTAATCACTGTCCCTTTAATCACTGTGCCTTTAATCAATGTGCCTTTAATCACTGAACCTTTAATCAATGTGCCTTTAATCACTGTCCCTTTAATCACTGTCCCTTTAATCACTGAACCTTTAATCACTGAACCTTTAATCACTGTCCCTTTAATCACTGTCCCTTTAATCAATGTCCCTTTAATCAATGTCCCTTTAATCAATGTCCCTTTAATCACTGTCCCTTTAATCACTGTCCCTTTAATCACTGTCCCTTTAATCACTGTCCCTTTAATCAATGTGCCTTTAATCAATGTGCCTTTAATCACTGAGCCTTTAATCAATGTCCCTTTAATCAATGTCCCTTTAATCAATGTCCCTTTAATCACTGTCCCTTTAATCACTGTCCCTTTAATCACTGTCCCTTTAATCACTGAACCTTTAATCAATGTGCCTTTAATCACTGTCCCTTTAATCACTGTCCCTTTAATCACTGTCCCTTTAATCACTGTCCCTTCAATCACTGTCCCTTCAATCACTGTCCCTTCAATCACTGAGCCTTTAATCAATGTCCCTTTAATCACTGTCCCTTTCGTCACTGTCCCTTTCGTCACTGAGCCTTTAATCACTGAGCCTTTAATCACTGTCCCTTCAATCACTGTCCCTTTAATCACTGAGCCTTTAATCACTGAGCCTTTAATCATTGTCCCTTTAATCACTGTCCCTTTAATCACTGTCCCTTTAATCACTGTCCCTTTAGTCACTGTCCCTTTAGTCACTGTCCCTTTAGTCACTGTCCGTTTCGTCACTGTCCCTTTCGTCACTGTCCCTTTCGTCACTGTCCCTTTAATCACTGTCCCTTTAATCACTGTCCCTTTAATCACCGTCCCTTTAATCACCGTCCCTTTAATCACCGTCCCTTTAATCACCGTCCCTTTAATCACCGTCCCTTTAATCAGTGTCCCTTTAATCAGTGTCCCTTTAATCAGTGTCCCTTTAATCACTGCCCCTTTAATCACTGCCCCTTTAATCACTGCCCCTTTAATCACTGCCCCTTTAATCACTGAGCCTTTAATCACTGTCCCTTTAATCACTGTCCCTTTAATCACTGAGCCTTTAATCACTGAGCCTTTAATCACTGAGCCTTTAATCACTGAGCCTTTAATGAATGTGCCTTTAAACAATGTGCCTTTAAACAATGTCCCTTTAATCACTGCCCCTTTAATCACTGCCCCTTTAATCACTGCCCCTTTAATCACTGCCCCTTTAATCACTGCCCCTTTAATCACTGAGCCTTTAATCACTGAGCCTTTAATCAATGTCCCTTTAATCAATGTCCCTTTAATCAATGTCCCTTTAATCACTGTCCCTTTAGTCACTGTCCCTTTCGTCACTGTCCCTTTCGTCACTGTCCCTTTCGTCACTGAGCCTTTAATCACTGAGCCTTTAATCACTGAGCCTTTAATCACTGAGCCTTTAATCACTGTGCCTTTAATCAATGTCCCTTTAATCAATGTCCCTTTAATCAATGTCCCTTTAATCACTGTCCCTTTAGTCACTGTCCCTTTCGTCACTGTCCCTTTCGTCACTGTCCCTTTCGTCACTGTCCCTTTCGTCACTGTCCCTTTCGTCACTGAGCCTTTAATCACTGAGCCTTTAATCACTGTCCCTTTAATCACTGTCCCTCTAATCAATGTCCCTCTAATCAATGTGCCTCTAAACAATGTGCCTTTAAACAATGTGCCTTTAATCACTGAGCCTTTAATCACTGAGCCTTTAATCACTGAGCCTTTAATCACTGAGCCTTTAATCACTGAGCCTTTAATCACTGTCCCTTTAATCACTGTCCCTTTAATCACTGTCCCTTTAATCACTGTCCCTTTAATCACTGAGCCTTTAATCACTGAGCCTTTAATCACTGAGCCTTTAATCAATGTCCCTTTAATCACTGTCCCTTTAATCACTGTCCCTTTAATCACTGTCCCTTTAATCACTGAGCCTTTAATCACTGAGCCTTTAATCACTGTCCCTTTAATCACTGTCCCTTTAATCACTGTCCCTTTAATCACTGTCCCTTTAATCACTGTCCCTTTAATCACTGTCCCTTTAATCATTGTCCCTTTAATCACTGTCCCTTTAATCACTGTCCCTTTAATCACTGCCCCTTTAATCAATTTCCCTTTAATCACTGTCCCTTTAATCACTGTCGCTTTAATCACTGCCCCTTTAATCACTGCCCCTTTAATCACTGTCCCTTTAATCACTGTCCCTTTAATCACTGTCCCTTTAATCACTGTCCCTTTAATCACTGTCCCTTTAATCACTGTCCCTTTAATCACTGTCCCTTTAATCATTGTCCCTTTAATCACTGTCCCTTTAATCACTGTCCCTTTAATCACTGCCCCTTTAATCAATTTCCCTTTAATCACTGTCCCTTTAATCACTGTCGCTTTAATCACTGCCCCTTTAATCACTGCCCCTTTAATCACTGCCCCTTTAATCACTGTCCCTTTAATCACTGTCCCTTTAATCACTGTCCCTTTAATCACTGTCCCTTTAATCACTGAGCCTTTAATCACTGAGCCTTTAATCACTGTCCCTTTAATCACTGTCCCTTTAATCACTGTCCCTTTAATCACTGTCCCTTTAATCACTGTCCCTTTAATCACTGAGCCTTTAATGAATGTCCCTTTAATCACTGAGCCTTTAATCAATGTCCCTTTAATCAATGTCCATTTAATCACTGTCCCTTTAATCACTGTCCCTTTAATGAAACTCCCTTTAATCACTGTGCCTTTAATCACTGTGCCTTTAATCACTGTCCCTTTAATCAATGTGTCTTTAATCAATGTCCCTTTAATCACTGTCCCTTTAATCAATGTGCCTTCAATCACTGTCCCTTTAATCAATGTCCCTTTAATCAATGTCCCTTTAATCAATGTCCCTTTAATCAATGTGTCTTTAATCACTGTCCCTTTAATCACTGTCCCTTTAATCACTGTCCCTTTAATCACTGTCCCTTTAATCACTGTCCCTTTAATCACTGTGCCTTTAATCAATGTGCCTTTAATCACTGAACCTTTAATCAATGTGCCTTTAATCACTGTCCCTTTAATCACTGTCCCTTTAATCACTGAACCTTTAATCACTGAACCTTTAATCACTGTCCCTTTAATCACTGTCCCTTTAATCAATGTCCCTTTAATCAATGTCCCTTTAATCAATGTCCCTTTAATCACTGTCCCTTTAATCACTGTCCCTTTAATCACTGTCCCTTTAATCACTGTCCCTTTAATCACTGAGCCTTTAATCAATGTCCCTTTAATCAATGTCCCTTTAATCAATGTCCCTTTAATCACTGTCCCTTTAATCACTGTCCCTTTAATCACTGTCCCTTTAATCACTGAACCTTTAATCAATGTGCCTTTAATCACTGTCCCTTTAATCACTGTCCCTTTAATCACTGTCCCTTTAATCACTGTCCCTTCAATCACTGTCCCTTCAATCACTGTCCCTTCAATCACTGAGCCTTTAATCAATGTCCCTTTAATCACTGTCCCTTTCGTCACTGTCCCTTTCGTCACTGAGCCTTTAATCACTGAGCCTTTAATCACTGTCCCTTCAATCACTGTCCCTTCAATCACTGAGCCTTTAATCACTGAGCCTTTAATCATTGTCCCTTTAATCACTGTCCCTTTAATCACTGTCCCTTTAATCACTGTCCCTTTAGTCACTGTCCCTTTAGTCACTGTCCCTTTGTCACTGTCCGTTTCGTCACTGTCCCTTTCGTCACTGTCCCTTTAATCACTGTCCCTTTAATCACTGTCCCTTTAATCACCGTCCCTTTAATCACCGTCCCTTTAATCACCGTCCCTTTAATCACCGTCCCTTTAATCACCGTCCCTTTAATCAGTGTCCCTTTAATCAGTGTCCCTTTAATCAGTGTCCCTTTAATCAGTGTCCCTTTAATCACTGCCCCTTTAATCACTGCCCCTTTAATCACTGCCCCTTTAATCACTGCCCCTTTAATCACTGCCCCTTTAATCACTGAGCCTTTAATCACTGTCCCTTTAATCACTGAGCCTTTAATCACTGAGCCTTTAATCACTGAGCCTTTAATGAATGTGCCTTTAAACAATGTGCCTTTAAACAATGTCCCTTTAATCACTGCCCCTTTAATCACTGCCCCTTTAATCACTGCCCCTTTAATCACTGCCCCTTTAATCACTGCCCCTTTAATCACTGAGCCTTTAATCACTGAGCCTTTAATCACTGAGCCTTTAATCAATGTCCCTTTAATCAATGTCCCTTTAATCAATGTCCCTTTAATCACTGTCCCTTTAGTCACTGTCCCTTTCGTCACTGTCCCTTTCGTCACTGTCCCTTTCGTCACTGAGCCTTTAATCACTGAGCCTTTAATCACTGAGCCTTTAATCACTGAGCCTTTAATCACTGTGCCTTTAATCAATGTCCCTTTAATCAATGTCCCTTTAATCAATGTCCCTTTAATCACTGTCCCTTTAGTCACTGTCCCTTTCGTCACTGTCCCTTTCGTCACTGTCCCTTTCGTCACTGTCCCTTTCGTCACTGTCCCTTTCGTCACTGAGCCTTTAATCACTGAGCCTTTAATCACTGTCCCTTTAATCACTGTCCCTCTAATCAATGTCCCTCTAATCAATGTGCCTCTAAACAATGTGCCTTTAAACAATGTGCCTTTAATCACTGAGCCTTTAATCACTGAGCCTTTAATCACTGAGCCTTTAATCACTGAGCCTTTAATCACTGAGCCTTTAATCACTGTCCCTTTAATCACTGTCCCTTTAATCACTGTCCCTTTAATCACTGTCCCTTTAATCACTGAGCCTTTAATCACTGAGCCTTTAATCACTGAGCCTTTAATCAATGTCCCTTTAATCACTGTCCCTTTAATCACTGTCCCTTTAATCACTGAGCCTTTAATCACTGAGCCTTTAATCACTGTCCCTTTAATCACTGTCCCTTTAATCACTGTCCCTTTAATCACTGTCCCTTTAATCACTGAGCCTTTAATCACTGAGCCTTTAATGAATGTCCCTTTAATGAATGTCCCTTTAATGAATGTCCCTTTAATCACTGTCCCTTTAATCACTGTCCCTTTAATCACTGAGCCTTTAATCACTGAGCCTTTAATCACTGAGCCTCTAATCAATGTGCCTTTAAACAATGTCCCTTTAATCACTGTCCCTTTAATCACTGTCCCTTTAATCACTGTCCCTTTAATCACTGTCCCTTTAATCACTGAGCCTTTAATGAATGTCCCTTTAATCACTGAGCCTTTAATGAATGTCCCTTTAATCACTGAGCCTTTAATCAATGTCCCTTTAATCACTGTCCCTTTAATCACTGTCCCTTTAATCACTGTCCCTTTAATCACTGAGCCTTTAATCACTGAGCCTTTAATCACTGAGCCTTTAATCACTGAGCCTTTAATCACTGTCCCTTTAATCAATGTGCCTTTAATCACTGAACCTTTAATCACTGTCCCTTTAATGAAACTCCGTTTTATCACTGTCCCTTTAATGAAACTCCCTTTAATCACTGTACCTTTAATCAATGTGCCTTTAATCACTGTCCCTTTAATCACAGTCCCTTGAATGAAACTCCCTTTAATCACTGTCCCTTTAATCACTGTCCCTTTAATCACTGTCCTTTTAATGAAACTCCCATTAATCACTGTGCCTTTTATCACTGTCCCTTTAATGAAACTCCCTTTAATCACTGTACCTTTAATCACTGTCCCTTTAATCACTGTGCCTTTTATCACTGTCCCTTTAATGAAACTCCCTTCAATCACTGTCCCTTTAATCACTGAGCCTTTAATCACTGAGCCTTTAATCACTGAGCCTTTAATCACTGTCCCTTTAATCACTGTCCCTTTCGTCACTGTCCCTTTCGTCACTGTCCCTTTCGTCACTGTCCCTTTCGTCACTGTCCCTTTCGTCACTGAGCCTTTAATCACTGTCCCTTTAATCACTGTCCCTTTAATCACTGAGCCTTTAATCACTGAGCCTTTAATCACTGAGCCTTTAATCACTGTGCCTTTTATCACTGTCCCTTTAATGAAACTCCCTTTCGTCACTGTCCCTTTCGTCACTGTCCCTTTCGTCACTGTCCCTTTCGTCACTGTCCCTTTCGTCACTGTCCCTTTCGTCATTGTCCCTTTCGTCACTGAGCCTTTAATCACTGAGCCTTTAATCACTGTCCCTTTAATCAATGTGCCTTTAATCACTGAACCTTTAATCACTGTCCCTTTAATCACTGTCCCTTTAATCACTGTCCCTTTAATCAATGTCCCTTTAATCAATGTGCCTTTAATCAATGTGCCTTTAATCAATGTGCCTTTAATCACTGAGCCTTTAATCAATGTCCCTTTAATCAATGTCCCTTTAATCAATGTCCCTTTAATCACTGAGCCTTTAATCACTGTCCCTTTAATCACTGTCCCTTTAATCACTGTCCCTTTAATCACTGTCCCTTTAATCACTGTCCCTTTAATCACTGAGCCTTTAATCACTGAACCTTTAATCAATGTGCCTTTAATCACTGTCCCTTTAATCACTGTCCCTTTAATCACTGTCCCTTCAGTCACTGTCCCTTTCGTCACTGTCCCTTTCGTCACTGTCCCTTTCGTCACTGTCCCTTTCGTCACTGTCCCTTTCGTCACTGTCCCTTTCGTCACTGAGCCTTTAATCACTGTCCCTTTAATCACTGTCCCTTTAATCACTGAGCCTTTAATCACTGAACCTTTAATCAATGTGCCTTTAATCAATGTCCCTTCAATCACTGAGCCTTTAATCAATGTCCCTTTAATCAATGTCCCTTTAATCACTGTCCCTTTCGTCACTGTCCCTTTCGTCACTGAGCCTTTAATCACTGAGCCTTTAATCACTGTCCCTTCAATCACTGAGCCTTTAATCATTGTCCCTTTAATCACTGTCCCTTTAATCACTGTCCCTTTAATCACTGTCCCTTTAGTCACTGTCCCTTTCGTCACTGTCCCTTTCGTCACTGTCCCTTTCGTCACTGAGCCTTTAATCACTGTCCCTTTAATCACTGTCCCTTTAATCACTGTCCCTTTAATCACTGAGCCTTTAATCACTGAGCCTTTAATCACTGTCCCTTTAATCACTGTCCCTTTAATCACTGTCCCTTTAATCACTGTCCCTTTAATCACTGTCCCTTTAATCAATGTCCCTTTAATCACTGTCACTTTAATCACTGAGCCTTTAATCACCGTCCCTTTAATCACCGTCCCTTTAATCAGTGTCCCTTTAATCAGTGTCCCTTTAATCAGTGTCCCTTTAATCAGTGTCCCTTTAATCAGTGTCCCTTTAATCACTGCCCCTTTAATCACTGCCCCTTTAATCACTGCCCCTTTAATCACTGAGCCTTTAATCACTGAGCCTTTAATCACTGAGCCTTTAATGAATGTGCCTTTAAACAATGTGCCTTTAAACAATGTCCCTTTAAACAATGTCCCTTTAAACAATGTCCCTTTAATCACTGCCCCTTTAATCACTGCCCCTTTAATCACTGCCCCTTTAATCACTGCCCCTTTAATCACTGAGCCTTTAATCAATGTCCCTTTAATCAATGTCCCTTTAATCAATGTCCCTTTAATCACTGTCCCTTTAGTCACTGTCCCTTTAGTCACTGTCCCTTTAGTCACTGTCCCTTTAGTCACTGTCCCTTTCGTCACTGAGCCTTTAATCACTGAGCCTTTAATCACTGAGCCTTTAATCACTGAGCCTTTAATCACTGAGCCTTTAATCACTGTCCCTTTAATCACTGTCCCTTTAATCACAGAGCCTTTAATAACTGAGCCTTTAATCACTGTCCCTTTAATCACTGTCCCTTTAATCACTGTCCCTCTAATCAATGTGCCTCTAAACAATGTGCCTTTAAACAATGTGCCTTTAAACAATGTGCCTTTAAACAATGTGCCTTTAATCACTGAGCCTTTAATCACTGAGCCTTTAATCACTGAGCCTTTAATCACTGTCCCTTTAATCACTGTCCCTTTAATCACTGTCCCTTTAATCACTGAGCCTTTAATCACTGAGCCTTTAATCACTGAGCCTTTAATCACTGTCCCTTTAATCACTGTCCCTTTAATCACTGTCCCTTTAATCACTGTCCCTTTAATCACTGTCCCTTTAATCACTGTCCCTTTAATCACTGAGCCTTTAATGAATGTCCCTTTAATCACTGTCCCTTTAATCACTGTCCCTTTAATCACTGAGCCTTTAATCACTGAGCCTTTAATCACTGAGCCTTTAATGAATGTCCCTTTAATCACTGTCCCTTTAATCACTGTCCCTTTAATCACTGTCCCTTTAATCACTGTCCCTTTAATCACTGTCCCTTTAATCACTGAGCCTTTAATCACTGTCCCTTTAATCACTGTCCCTTTAATCACTGTCCCTTTAATCACTGTCCCTTTAATCACTGTCCCTTTAATCACTGAGCCTTTAATGAATGTCCCTTTAATCACTGAGCCTTTAATCACTGAGCCTTTAATCACTGTCCCTTTAATCACTGTCCCTTTAATCACTGTCCCTTTAATCACTGAGCCTTTAATCACTGAGCCTTTAATCACTGTCCCTTTAATCAATGTCCCTTTAATCACTGTCCCTTTAATGAAACTCCCTTTAATCACTGTCCCTTTAATCACTGTCCCTTTAATCACTGTCCCTTTAATCACTGTCCCTTTAATCACTGTCCCTTTAATCACTGTCCCTTTAATTAAACTCCCTTTAATCACTGTCCCTTTAATCACTGTCCCTTTAATGAAACTCCGTTTTATCACTGTCCCTTTAATGAAACTCCCTTTAATCACTGTCCCTTTAATCACTGTCCCTTTAATCAATGTGCCTTTAATCACTGTCCCTTTAATCACTGTCCCTTGAATGAAACTCCCTTTAATCACTGTCCCTTTAATCACTGTCCCTTTAATCACTGTCCCTTTAATCACTGTGCCTTTTATCACTGTCCCTTTAATGAAACTCCCTTTCGTCACTGTCCCTTTCGTCACTGTCCCTTTCGTCACTGTCCCTTTCGTCACTGTCCCTTTCGTCACTGTCCCTTTCGTCACTGTCCCTTTCGTCACTGAGCCTTTAATCACTGAGCCTTTAATCACTGAGCCTTTAATCACTGAGCCTTTAATCACTGAGCCTTTAATAACTGTCCCTCTAATCAATGTGCCTTTAAACAATGTGCCTTTAATCACTGTCCCTTTAATCACTGTGCCTTTAATCACTGAGCCTTTAATCACTGTCCCTTTAATCACTGAGCCTTTAATCACTGAGCCTTTAATCAATGTCCCTTTAATCACTGAGCCTTTAATCACTGTCCCTTTAATCACTGAGCCTTTAATCACTGAGCCTTTAATCAATGTGCCTTTAAACAATGTCCATTTAATCACTGTCCCTTTAATCACTGTCCCTTTAATCACTGTGCCTTTAATCACTGTCCCTTTAATCACTGTCCCTTTAATCACTGTCCCTTTAATCACTGAGCCTTTAATCACTGAGCCTTTAATCACTGTCCCTTTAATGAAACTCCCTTTAATCACTGTCCCTTTAATCACTGAGCCTTTAATGAATGTCCATTTAATCAATGTCCCTTTAATGAAACTCCCTTTAATCACTGTCCCTTTAATCACTGTCCCTTTAATCACTGTCCCTTTAATCACTGTCCCTTTAATCACTGTCCCTTTAATCACTGTCCCTTTAATGAAACTCCCATTAATCACTGTGCCTTTAATCACTGTCCCTTTAATGAAACTCCCTTTAATCACTGTACCTTTAATCAATGTGCCTTTAATCACTGTCCCTTTAATCACTGTCCCTTTAATCACTGTACCTTTAATCACTGTCCCTTTAATCACTGTACCTTTAATCACTGTCCCTTTAATGAAACTCCCTTTAATAAATGTGCCTTTAATCAATGTGCCTTTAATCACTGTGCCTTTAATCGCTGTCCCTTTAATCACTGAGCCTTTAATGAAACTCCCTTTAATCACTGTCCCTTTAATGAAACTCCCTTTAATCACTGAGCCTTTAATGAAACTCCCTTTAATCACTGTACCTTTAATCAATGTGCCTTTAATCACTGTCCCTCTAATCGCTGAGCATTTAATCACTGAGCCTTTAATCAATGTGCCTTTAATCACAGCCTTTAATCAATGTGCCTTTAATCACTGTCCCTTTAATCAATGTGCCTTTAATCAATGTCCCTCCAATCACTGTCCCTCCAATCACTGTGCCTTTAATCACTGTGCCTTTAATCACTGTGCCTTTAATCACTGTCCCTTTAATCACTGTCCCTTTAATGAAACTCCCTTTAATCACAGCCTTTAATCAATGTGCCTTTAATCACTGTCCCTTTAATCAATGTGCCTTTAATCACTGTCCCTCCAATCACTGTCCCTCCAATCACTGTGCCTTTAATCACTGTGCCTTTAATCACTGTCCCTTTAATCACTGTCCCTTTAATCACTGTCCCTTTAATCACTGTCCCTTTAATGAAACTCCCTTTAATCACTGTACTTTTAATCACTGAGCCTTTAATCAATGTGCCTTTAATCACTGTCCCTTTAATGAAACTCCCTTTAATCACTGTCCCTTTAATCACTGTCCCTTTAATGAAACTCCCTTTAATCACTGTACCTTTAATCACTGTGCCTTTAATCACTGTCCCTTTAATCACTGTCCCTTTAATGAAACTCCCTTTAATCACTGTCCCTTCAATCACTGTCCCTTTAATCAATGTCTATTTAATCACTGAGCCTTTAATCAATGTGCCTTTAAACAATGTGCCTTTAATCACTGTCCCTTTAATCACTGTCCCTTTAATCACTGAGCCTTTAATCAATTTCCCTTTAATCACTGAGCCTTTAATGAAACTCCCTTTAATCACTGTCCCTTTAATCAAACTCCCTTTAATCACTGAGCCTTTAATCAATTTCCCTTTAATCACTGTCCCTTTCGTCACTGAGCCTTTAGTCACTGAGCCTTTAGTCACTGAGCCTTTAGTCACTGAGCCTTTAGTCACTGAGCCTTTAATCACTGTCCCTTTAATCACTGAGCCTTTAATCACTGAGCCTTTAATCACTGTCCCTTTAATCACTGTCCCTTTAATCACTGCCCCTTTAATCACTGCCCCTTTAATCACTGCCCCTTTAATCACTGCCCCTTTAATCACTGTCCCTTTCGTCACTGAGCCTCTAATCACTGAGCCTCTAATCACTGAGCCTTTAATCACTGAGCCTTTAATCACTGAGCCTTTAATGAAACTCCCTTTAAACAATGTGCCTTTAATCAATTTCCCTTTAATCACTGTCCCTTTAATCACTGTCCCTTTAATCACTGTCCCTTTAATCACTGTCCCTTTAATCACTGTCCCTTTAATCACTGTCCCTTTAATCAATGTCCCTTTAATCACTGAGCCTTTAATCAATGTGCCTTTAATCACTGAGCCTTTAATCAATGTGCCTTTAATCAATGTCCCTTTAATCAATTTCCCTTTAATCACTGTCCCTTTAATGAAACTCCCTTTAATCACTGTACCTTTAATCAATGTGCCTTTAATCACTGTCCCTTTAATCACTGTCCCTTTAATCACTGTCCCTTTAATCACTGTCCCTTCAATCACTGTCCCTTTAATCACTGTCCCTTTAATCACTGTCCCTTTAGTCACTGTCCCTTTCGTCACTGAGCCTTTAATCACTGAGCCTTTAATCACTGTCCCTTTAATAACTGAGCCTTTAATCACTGTCCCTTTAATCACTGTCCCTTTAATCAATGTCCCTTTAATCAGTGTCCCTTTAATCAGTGTCCCTTTAATCAGTGTCCCTTTAATCACTGCCCCTTTAATCACTGCCCCTTTAATCACTGCCCCTTTCGTCACTGAGCCTCTAATCACTGAGCCTTTAATCACTGAGCCTTTAATCACTGTCCCTTTAATCAATGTCCCTTTAATCACTGAGCCTTTAATCAATGTGCCTTTAAACAATGTGCCTTTAATCACTGTCCCTTTAATCACTGAGCCTTTAATGAAACTCCCTTTAATCACTGTCCCTTTAATCACTGTCCCTTTAATGAAACTCCCTTTAATCACTGAGCCTTTAATCAATTTCCCTTTAATCACTGTCCCTTTAATCAATGTCCCTTTAATCACTGTCCCTTTAATCACTGTCCCTTTAATCACTGTCCCTTCAATCACTGTCACTTCAGTCACTGTCCCTTCAGTCACTGTCCCTTTAGTCACTGTCCCTTTAGTCACTGTCCCTTTAGTCACTGTCCCTTTCGTCACTGTCCCTTTCGTCACTGAGCCTTTAATCACTGAGCCTTTAATCACTGAGCCTTTAATCACTGTCCCTTTAATCACTGTCCCTTTAATCACTGTCCCTTTAATCACTGTCCCTTTAATCACTGCCCCTTTAATCACTGCCCCTTTAATCACTGCCCCTTTAATCACTGCCCCTTTAATCACTGCCCCTTTAATCACTGAGCCTTTAATGAATGTGCCTTTAATCAATGTGCCTTTAATCACTGTCCCTTTAATCAATGTCCCTTTAATCAATGTCCCTTTAATCACTGAGCCTTTAATCACTGAGCCTTTAATCAATTTCCCTTTAATCACTGAGCCTTTAATGAAACTCCCTTTAATCACTGTCCCTTTAATCACTGTCCCTTTAATCACTGTCCCTTTAATCACTGAGCCTTTAATCAATTTCCCTTTAATCACTGTCCCTTTAATCACTGTCCCTTTAATGAAACTCCCTTTAATCACTGTACCTTTAATCAATGTGCCTTTAATCACTGTCCCTTTAATCACTGTCCCTTTAATGAAACTCCCTTTAATCACTGTCCCTTTAATGAAACTCCCTTGAATCACTGTCCCTTTAATCACTGCCCCTTTAATCACTGCCCCTTTAATCACTGCCCCTTTAATCACTGCCCCTTTAATCACTGCCCCTTTAATCACTGCCCCTTTAATCACTGAGCCTTTAATCACTGAGCCTTTAATCACTGTCCCTTTAATAACTGAGCCTTTAATCACTGTCCCTTTAATCACTGTCCCTTTAATCACTGTCCCTTTAATCAATGTCCCTTTAATCAGTGTCCCTTTAATCAGTGTCCCTTTAATCAGTGTCCCTTTAATCACTGCCCCTTTAATCACTGCCCCTTTCGTCACTGAGCCTCTAATCACTGAGCCTTTAATCACTGAGCCTTTAATCACTGTCCCTTTAATCACTGCCCCTTTAATCACTGCCCCTTTAATCACTGCCCCTTTAATCACTGCCCCTTTAATCACTGCCCCTTTAATCACTGCCCCTTTAATCACTGAGCCTTTAATCACTGAGCCTTTAATCACTGAGCCTTTAATCAATGTGCCTTTAGTCACTGTCCCTTTAGTCACTGTCCCTTTAATCACTGTCCCTCTAAACAATGTGCCTCTAAACAATGTGCCTTTAATCACTGTCCCTTTAATCACTGTCCCTTTAATCACTGTCCCTTTAATCACTGTCCCTTTAATCACTGAGCCTTTAATCACTGTCCCTTTAATCACTGTCCCTTTAATCACTGAGCCTTTAATCACTGAGCCTTTAATCACTGAGCCTTTAATGAATGTCCCTTTAATGAATGTCCCTTTAATCACTGTCCCTTTAATCACTGTCACTTTAATCACTGAGCCTTTAATCACTGAGCCTCTAATCAATGTGCCTTTAAACAATGTCCCTTTAATCACTGTCCCTTTAATCACTGTCCCTTTAATCACTGTCCCTTTAATCACTGTCCCTTTAATCACTGTCCCTTTAATCACTGTCCCTTTAATCACTGAGCCTTTAATCACTGAGCCTTTAATCACTGAGCCTTTAATCACTGAGCCTTTAATCACTGTCCCTTTAATCACTGTCCCTTTAATGAAACTCCCTTTAATCACTGTCCCTTTAATTAAACTCCCTTTAATCACTGTCCCTTTAATCACTGTCCCTTTAATGAAACTCCGTTTTATCACTGTCCCTTTAATGAAACTCCCTTTAATCAATGTACCTTTAATCAATGTGCCTTTAATCACTGTCCCTTTAATCACTGTCCCTTTAATCACTGTCCCTTTAATGAAACTCCCTTTAATCACTGTGCCTTTTATCACTGTCCCTTTAATGAAACTCCCTTTAGTCACTGTCCCTTTAGTCACTGTCCCTTTAGTCACTGTCCCTTTAGTCACTGTCCCTTTCGTCACTGTCCCTTTCGTCACTGTCCCTTTCGTCACTGAGCCTTTAATCACTGAGCCTTTAATCACTGAGCCTTTAATCACTGAGCCTTTAATAACTGTCCCTCTAATCAATGTGCCTTTAATCACTGAGCCTTTAATCACTGAGCCTTTAATCACTGAGCCTTTAATCACTGTCCCTTTAATCACTGTCCCTTTAATCACTGTCCCTTTAATCACTGAGCCTTTAATCACTGAGCCTTTAATCAATGTCCCTTTAATCACTGAGCCTTTAATCACTGTCCCTTTAATCACTGAGCCTTTAATCACTGAGCCTTTAAACAATGTCCATTTAATCACTGTCCCTTTAATCACTGTCCCTTTAATCACTGTCCCTTTAATCACTGTCCCTTTAATCACTGTCCCTTTAATCACTGAGCCTTTAATGAATGTCCCTTTAATCACTGAGCCTTTAATCACTGAGCCTTTAATCACTGTCCCTTTAATCAATGTCCCTTTAATCACTGTCCCTTTAATGAAACTCCCTTTAATCACTGTCCCTTTAATCACTGTCCCTTTAATCACTGTCCCTTTAATCACTGTCCCTTTAATGAAACTCCCTTTAATCACTGTCCCTTTAATCACTGTCCCTTTAATCACTGTCCCTTTAATCACTGTCCCTTTAATCACTGTCCCTTTAATCACTGTCCCTTTAATCACTGTGCCTTTAATCACTGTCCCTTTAATGAAACTCCCTTTAATCACTGTCCCTTTAATCACTGTGCCTTTAATCACTGTCCCTTTAATCACTGAGCCTTTAATGAAACTCCCTTTAATCACTGTACCTTTAATCAATGTGCCTTTAATCACTGTCCCTTTAATCACTGTCCCTTTAATGAAACTCCCTTTAATCACTGTCCCTTTAATGAAACTCCCTTTAATCACTGTCCCTCTAATCGCTGAGCCTTTAATCACTGTCCCTTTAATCACTGTCCCTTTAATGAAACTCCCTTTAATCACTGTCCCTTTAATGAAACTCCCTTTAATCACTGTACCTTTCATCAATGTGCCTTTAATGAAACTCCCTTTAATCACTGTGCCTTTAATGAAACTCCCTTTAATCACTGTCCCTTGAATCACTGTCCCTTGAATCACTGTCCCTTTAATCAATGTGCCTTTTATCACTGAGCCTTTAATCAATGTGCCTTTAATCACTGTCCCTTCAATGAAACTCCCTTGAATCACTGTCCCTTGAATCACTGTCCCTTGAATCACTGTCCCTTGAATCACTGTCCCTCTAATCGCTGAGCATTTAATCAATGTGCCTTTAATCAATGTCCCTTTAATCACTGTCCCTTTAATCACTGTCCCTTTAATCACTGAGCCTTTAATCAATGTGCCTTTAATCACAGCCTTTAATCAATGTCCCTCTAATCAATGTCCCTTTAATCATTGTCCCTTTAATGAAACTCCCTTTAATCACAGCCTTTAATCAATGTGCCTTTAATCACTGTCCCTTTAATCAATGTGCCTTTAATCAATGTCCCTCCAATCACTGAGCCTTTAATCACTGTCCCTCCAATCACTGTCCCTTTAATGAAACTCCCTTTAATCACTGTCCCTTTAATGAAACTCCCTTTAATCACTGTACTTTTAATCACTGAGCCTTTAATCAATGTGCCTTTAATCACTGTCCCTTTATTCACTGTCCCTTTAATGAAACTCCCTTTAATCACTGTCCCTTTAATCGCTGTGCCTTTAATCACTGTCCCTTTAATGAAACTCCCTTTAATCACTGTCCCTTTAATCACTGAGCCTTTAATCAATGTCCCTTTAATCACTGAGCCTTTAATCAATGTGCCTTTAAACAATGTGCCTTTAATCACTGTCCCTTTCGTCACTGTCCCTTTAATCAATGTCCCTTTAATCACTGTCCCTTTCGTCACTGTCCCTTTCGTCACTGAGCCTTTAGTCACTGAGCCTTTTATCACTGTCCCTTTAATCACTGCCCCTTTAATCACTGCCCCTTTAATCACTGCCCCTTTAATCACTGTCCCTTTCGTCACTGAGCCTCTAATCACTGAGCCTCTAATCACTGAGCCTCTAATCACTGAGCCTTTAATGAATGTGCCTTTAATCAATGTGCCTTTAATGAAACTCCCTTTAATCACTGTACCTTTAATCAATGTGCCTTTAATCACTGTCCCTTTAATCACTGTCCCTTTAATGAAACTCCCTTTAATCACTGTCCCTTTAATCACTGTCCCTTTAATCACTGTCCCTCTAATCAATGTGCCTTTAATCACTGAGCCTTTAATGAAACTCCCTTTAATCACTGTGCCTTTAATCAATGTGCCTTTAATCAATGTGCCTTTAATCAATGTGCCTTTAATCAATGTCCCTTTAATCAATTTCCCTTTAATCACTGTCCCTTTAATGAAACTCCCTTTAATCACTGTCCCTTTAATCACTGTCCCTTTAATCAATTTCCCTTTAATCACTGTCCCTTTAATGAAACTCCCTTTAATCACTGTGCCTTTAATCAATGTGCCTTTAATCAATGTGCCTTTAATCAATGTGCCTTTAATCACTGTACCTTTAATCACTGAGCCTTTAATCACTGAGCCTTTAATCACTGTGCCTTTAATCAATGTGCCTTTAATCACTGAGCCTTTAATGAAACTCCCTTTAATCACTGTCCCTTTAATCACTGTCCCTTTAATCACTGAGCCTTTAATGAAACTCCCTTTAATCACTGTCCCTTTAATCACTGTCCCTTTAATCACTGTCCCTTTAATCACTGTCCCTTTAATGAAACTCCCTTTAATCACTGAGCCTTTAATCACTGTCCCTTTAATCAATGTCCCTTTAATCACTGTCCCTTTAATCACTGTCCCTTTAAACACTGTCCCTTTATTCACTGTCCCTTTATTCACTGTCCCTTTAATCACTGTCCCTTTAGTCACTGTCCCTTTAGTCACTGTCCCTTTCGTCACTGTCCCTTTCGTCACTGTCCCTTTCGTCACTGAGCCTTTAATCACTGAGCCTTTAATCACTGTCCCTTTAATAACTGAGCCTTTAATCAGTGTCCCTTTAATCAGTGTCCCTTTAATCAGTGTCCCTTTAATCAGTGTCCCTTTAATCAGTGTCCCTTTAATCACTGCCCCTTTAATCACTGCCCCTTTAATCACTGCCCCTTTAATCACTGCCCCTTTAATCACTGCCCCTTTAGTCACTGCCCCTTTCGTCACTGAGCCTTTAATCACTGAGCCTTTAATCACTGAGCCTTTAATCACTGAGCCTTTAATCAATGTGCCTTTAATCACTGTCCCTTTAATCACTGTCCCTTTAATCAATGTCCCTTTAATCAATGTCCCTTTAATCAATGTCCCTTTAATCACTGAGCCTTTAATCAATGTGCCTTTAATCACTGTCCCTTTAATCACTGAGCCTTTAATGAAACTCCCTTTAATCACTGTCCCTTTAATCACTGTCCCTTTAATGAAACTCCCTTTAATCACTGAGCCTTTAATCAATTTCCCTTTAATCACTGTCCCTTTAATCAATGTCCCTTTAATCACTGTCCCTTTAATCACTGTCCCTTCAATCACTGTCCCTTTAATCACTGTCCCTTTAATCACTGTCCCTTTAGTCACTGTCCCTTTAGTCACTGTCCCTTTAGTCACTGTCCCTTTCGTCACTGTCCCTTTCGTCACTGTCCCTTTTGTCACTGAGCCTTTAATCACTGAGCCTTTAATCACTGTCCCTTTAATCACTGAGCCTTTAATCACTGTCCCTTTAATCACTGTCCCTTTAATCAATGTCCCTTTAATCACTGCCCCTTTAATCACTGCCCCTTTAATCACTGCCCCTTTAATCACTGCCCCTTTAATCACTGCCCCTTTCGTCACTGAGCCTCTAATCACTGAGCCTCTAATCACTGAGCCTTTAATCACTGAGCCTTTAATCACTGAGCCTTTAATGAATGTGCCTTTAATCACTGAGCCTTTAATCACTGAGCCTTTAATCAATTTCCCTTTAATCACTGAGCCTTTAATGAAACTCCCTTTAATCACTGTCCCTTTAATCACTGTCCCTTTAATGAAACTCCCTTTAATCACTGTCCCTTTAATCAATGTCCCTTTAATCAATGTCCCTTTAATCAATGTCCCTTTAATCAATGTCCCTTTAATCACTGTCCCTCCAATCAATGTCCCTCCAATCACTGTCCCTTTAATCACTGTCCCTTTAATCAATTTCCCTTTAATCACTGTCCCTTTAATCAATTTCCCTTTAATCACTGTCCCTTTAATCACTGTCCCTTTAATGAAACTCCCTTTAATCACTGTCCCTTTAATCACTGTCCCTTTAATGAAACTCCCTTTAATCAATGTGCCTTTAATCAATGTGCCTTTAATCACTGTCCCTTTAATCACTGTCCCTTTAATGAAACTCCCTTGAATCACTGTCCCTTTAATCAATGTCCCTTTAATCACTGAGCCTTTAATCAATGTGCCTTTAAACAATGTCCCTTTAATCACTGTCCCTTTAATCACTGTCCCTTTAATCACTGTCCCTTTAATCACTGAGCCTTTAATCAATTTCCCTTTAATCACTGAGCCTTTAATGAAACTCCCTTTAATCACTGTCCCTTTAATCACTGTCCCTTTAATCACTGTCCCTTTCGTCACTGTCCCTTTCGTCACTGTCCCTTTCGTCACTGTCCCTTTCGTCACTGAGCCTTTCGTCACTGAGCCTTTAGTCACTGAGCCTTTAATCACTGTCCCTTTAATCACTGAGCCTTTAATCACTGAGCCTTTAATCACTGTCCCTTTAATCACTGTCCCTTTAATCACTGCCCCTTTAATCACTGCCCCTTTAATCACTGCCCCTTTAATCACTGCCCCTTTAATCACTGCCCCTTTAATCACTGCCCCTTTAATCACTGCCCCTTTAATCACTGCCCCTTTAATCACTGCCCCTTTAATCACTGCCCCTTTAATCACTGCCCCTTTCGTCACTGAGCCTCTAATCACTGAGCCTCTAATCACTGAGCCTCTAATCACTGAGCCTTTAATCACTGTCCCTTTAATCACTGTCCCTTTAATCAATGTCCCTTTAATCAATTTCCCTTTAATCACTGTCCCTTTAATCAATTTCCCTTTAATCACTGTCCCTTTAATCACTGTCCCTTTAATCACTGTCCCTTTAATCACTGTCCCTTTAATCAATTTCCCTTTAATCACTGTCCCTTTAATCACTGTCCCTTTAATCACTGTCCCTTTAATGAAACTCCCTTTAATCACTGTACCTTTAATCAATGTGCCTTTAATGAAACTCCCTTTAATCACTGTCCCTTTAATCACTGTCCCTTTAATCACTGTCCCTTTAATCACTGTCCCTTTAATCACTGAGCCTTTAATGAAACTCCCTTTAATCACTGTCCCTTTAATGAAACTCCCTTTAATCACTGAGCCTTTAATCACTGTCCCTTTCGTCACTGTCCCTTTCGTCACTGAGCCTTTAATCAGTGTCCCTTTAATCAGTGTCCCTTTAATCAGTGTCCCTTTAATCAGTGTCCCTTTAATCACTGTCCCTTTAATCACTGTCCCTTTAATCAATTTCCCTTTAATCACTGTCCCTTTAATCACTGTCCCTTTAATCACTGTCCCTTTAATCAATGTCCCTTTAATCACTGTCCCTTTAATCACTGTCCCTTTAATCACTGTCCCTTTAATCACTGTCCCTTTAATCACTGTCCCTTTAATCACTGTCCCTTTAATCAATTTCCCTTTAATCACTGTCCCTTTAATCACTGTCCCTTTAATCACTGTCCCTTTAATCACTGTCCCTTTAATGAAACTCCCTTTAATCACTGTACCTTTAATCAATGTGCCTTTAATGAAACTCCCTTTAATCACTGTCCCTTTAATCACTGTCCCTTTAATCACTGTCCCTTTAATCACTGAGCCTTTAATGAAACTCCCTTTAATCACTGTCCCTTTAATCACTGTCCCTTTAATCACTGTCCCTTTAATCACTGTCCCTTTAATCACTGTCCCTTTAATGAAACTCCCTTTAATCACTGAGCCTTTAATCACTGTCCCTTTAATCACTGTCCCTTTATTCACTGTCCCTTTCGTCACTGTCCCTTTCGTCACTGAGCCTTTAATCACTGTCCCTTTAATAACTGAGCCTTTAATCACTGTCCCTTTAATCAGTGTCCCTTTAATCAGTGTCCCTTTAATCAGTGTCCCTTTAATCAGTGTCCCTTTAATCACTGCCCCTTTAATCACTGCCCCTTTAATCACTGCCCCTTTAATCACTGCCCCTTTAATCACTGCCCCTTTCGTCACTGAGCCTCTAATCACTGAGCCTTTAATCAATGTGCCTTTAAACAATGTGCCTTTAATCACTGTCCCTTTAATCACTGTCCCTTTAATGAAACTCCCTTTAATCACTGTCCCTTTAATCACTGTCCCTTTAATGAAACTCCCTTTAATCACTGAGCCTTTAATCAATTTCCCTTTAATCACTGTCCCTTTAATCAATGTCCCTTTAATCACTGTCCCTTTAATCACTGTCCCTTTAATCACTGTCCCTTTCGTCACTGAGCCTTTAATCACTGAGCCTTTAATCACTGAGCCTTTAATCACTGAGCCTTTAATCACTGTCCCTTTAATCACTGAGCCTTTAATCACTGTCCCTTTAATCACTGTCCCTTTAATCACTGCCCCTTTAATCACTGCCCCTTTCGTCACTGAGCCTCTAATCACTGAGCCTCTAATCACTGAGCCTTTAATCACTGAGCCTTTAATCACTGAGCCTTTAATGAATGTGCCTTTAATCACTGTCCCTTTAATCACTGTCCCTTTAATCAATGTCCCTTTAATCAATGTCCCTTTAATCACTGAGCCTTTAATCACTGAGCCTTTAATCACTGTCCCTTTAATCACTGTCCCTTTAATGAAACTCCCTTTAATCACTGAGCCTTTAATCAATTTCCCTTTAATCACTGTCCCTTTAATCACTGTCCCTTTAATCACTGTCCCTTTAATCAATGTCCCTTTAATCAATGTCCCTTTAATCAATGTTCCTCCAATCAATGTGCCTTTAATCACTGTCCCTTTAATCACTGTCCCTTTAATGAAACTCCCTTTAATCACTGTCCCTTTAATGAAACTCCCTTGAATCACTGTCCCTTTAATCACTGTCCCTTTAATCACTGAGCCTTTAATCAATTTCCCTTTAATCACTGAGCCTTTAATGAAACTCCCTTTAATCAATGTCCCTTTAATCACTGTCCCTTTAATCAATGTCCCTCCAATCACTGTCCCTTTAATCACTGTCCCTTTAATCAATTTCCCTTTAATCACTGTCCCTTTAATGAAACTCCCTTTAATCACTGTACCTTTAATCAATGTGCCTTTAATCACTGTGCCTTTAATGAAACTCCCTTTAATCACTGTACCTTTAATCAATGTGCCTTTAATCACTGTCCCTTTAATGAAACTCCCTTTAATCACTGTCCCTTTAATGAAACTCCCTTGAATCACTGTCCCTTTAATGAAACTCCCTTGAATCACTGTCCCTTTAATCACTGTCCCTCTAATCAATGTGCCTTTAATCACTGAGCCTTTAATCAATGTGCCTTTAATCAATGTGCCTTTAATCACTGTCCCTTTAATCAAACTCCCTTTAATCACAGCCTTTAATCAATGTGCCTTTAATCACTGTCCCTTTAATCAATGTGCCTTTAATCACTGTCCCTTTAATCAATTTCCCTTTAATCAATTTCCCTTTAATCAATTTACTTTAATCACTGTCCCTTTAATCACTGTCCCTTTAATCACTGTCCCTTTAATCACTGTCCCTTTAATCACTGTCCCTTTAATGAAACTCCCTTTAATCACTGTACCTTTAATCGCTGAGCCTTTAATCAATGTCCCTTTAATCACTGTCCCTTTAATGAAACTCCCTTTAATCACTGTGCCTTTAATCAATGTGCCTTTAATCACAGCCTTTAATCAATGTGCCTTTAATCAATGTCCCTTTAATCGCTGAGCCTTTAATCGCTGAGCCTTTAATGAATGTCCATTTAATCACTGTCCCTTTAATCACTGAGCCTTTAATGAATGTCCCTTTAATCACTGTCCCTTTAATCACTGTCCCTTTAATCACTGAGCCTTTAATGAATGTGCCTTTAATCACTGTCCCTTTAATCACTGTCCCTTTAATCACTGAGCCGTTAATCACTGTCCCTTTAATCACTGTCCCTTTAATCACTGTCCCTTTAATCACTGTCCCTTTAATCACTGTGCCGTTAATCACTGTGCTGTTAATCACTGTCCCTTTAATCACTGTCCCTTTAATCAATATCCCTTAAACCTGGACCCACATTGGTCCTAGTTATGCCTGACTTTTCGTGGGATGTGTTGAATATTTCTTCTTCCAGTCATACACTTGCCCCTTCCCTCAACTCCTTTCCCAGTACATTGATGACTGCATTTATTTTATTTGGAGATACAGCACTGAAACGGGCCCTTTCGGCCCACCCGAGTCTGTGCCGACCAACAACCACCCATTTATACTAACCCGACAGTAATCCCATATTCCCTACCTGCACTAGGGGCAATTTACAATGGCCAATTTACCTATCAGCTGCAAGTCTTTGGCTGTGGGAGGAAACCGGAGCACCCGGCGGAAACCCACGCGGTCACATTGGTGCCATTTCCTGCACTCACCCTGAACTGGGAACGTTTAATCAATTTGCTTCTAATTTCTACCCTTCTCACACTTTCACAAGGTCCATCTCCAACTCTTCCCTACCCTCCCTCAACTTCTCTCTCTCTATTTCTGGAGGCAGGCTATCAATAAATATTCAGCGATCGGACAGCTACCTTGGCTACAGGTTGCCACACTCCACCTCCTGTGAGGACTCCATTCCACTTCTCCCAGTCCCTCCAGCTCTATTGCGTCTGTTCTGATGATGCAACCTGCCGCAACAGCACTGCTGATATTTGATCGTCTCCAGATCCATCACCCCTGTAGGTAATGAGTTCCAGGTCATTACCGCCCGCTGTTTCCTGTTGCAGGCGGTCCGTATCATCCTCACTGTTTGCCTCACCTCCAAGTTTGGTGTCATTGGCAACTTTTGAAATTCTCCTTTATATTCCAAAATCCAAGTCCCCACATTCCACCCCACCAGCCTTCAAATTCAACCGATCGTCCTCTGCCATTTCTGCCAGGCTGCAATCCCTGCCGTCCGTTTTGTTTCCTTTTCTCCGCATGTTTCGGTCTGAATTATTTCTCTCTCTCTCTCGGGCGACAATTGCTCATTATTCTCCCATTCACAATTCCGCTGGACACATCTTTTGTCTCCTTACTTGTCCAATTACCACTCCCTTTGGCTCTGCCCCATCCCATGTCTCCACCCGATCACCTTTGTTCTTTTTCTACCCTCCCCCATTTGACCTCCTTAAAAACCTTTGCCATTTCTAACTTTTCCCAGTTCCGATGAAGGGTCATTGACCTGAAACGTTAACTCTGCTTCTCCTTCCACAGATCTGCTGAATATTTCCAGCATTTTCTGTTTTTATTTCCTTCAATTAATGCCCCTTCAAAGATTGTCCCTTTAATAAATGTCTCTTTAATCAATTTTCATTTAAACATTGGTCCTTTACTCAATGTCCCTTTAATTAATGACACTTTAATCAATTGCCTTTTGATCACAGCCCCTTTAATCATGTTCCCTTTCATTAATGTCCCTTTAATCAATGTCTCTTTAATTATATTTCCTTTAATCAATGTCCCTTTTAAAATGTCCCTTTAATCAATGCCCCTTTAATGATATTCCTGTTAATCAATGTTCCTTTTAACAATGTTATTTTAATCAATGTCTCTTTAATCAATGTTCCTTTTACCATTGGCCCTTTAATGAATGTTTCCTTAATCAATTCCCCTCTAATCGATGTCCTTTTAATCATTTTCCCTTTAAACAATGTCACTTTAATTAATGACCCTCTGATCAATGTTCCTTTGAACATTGACCCTTTAATCAATGCTCTTTAATCTATGTTCCGTTAATCATTGCTGCTGTAATCAATGAGCCTTAAGACAAGTCCATGACTGACTGAGAACACCAACATAAGTGATCACTCCCTTTCAATGGAAGGAGGAGAGTTTGTAATCTGCTTTCATTATGGAATCCTTTGTCTCTCAGTAAGAGGTGAACACCATGTTGGTGAAGCAGTTCCATCCCATTCGTCCCATTCCACCCACCCTGTCCCAGCCCATCCCAACCACTTCACCCATTCCATTCACCAATTCCACCCACCCTACCCTATCCCATCCCATTCACATGTCCCACCCACCCACCCTCCCTGTCCCAGCCCATCCCAACCACTTCACCCATTCCATTCACCAATTCCACCCACCCTATCCTATCCCATCCCCTTCACCCCATTCCATTCACAAATCCCACCCTACCCGACCCACCCTATCCCACCGCACTCCAACACACCCTTTATCACACCACATCCCGACACAACACATTCCATCTCAGCACACCCCGCCTCATCTCATCCCAAGTCACCCACCCAGTCCCACCCAATTCCATCCCAACAAACACCGCGCCCCTTCCCCCCCACCCCCCCCCCCCCCCAGTGTGAGGGTGAGGGATTGTGTTAAATCTGAGGGTGAGTGTTTTGAGGTTGAGTGTGCGGGATATCGTTTGAGGGTGAGGGTTGGGATTAGGGTTTAGTTTGGGGTTCGGGATGAACTGAGGGTTCAGGCTGAAGACTCGGGTTTGGAACTCACTCTAAGCTCTCCCTGCTTTCTCCATGTGTAGATTCCCCACATTAAGGTCGGTCCCGAGGAGACCCCGAAATTACAGTACTTGAGATTTGCTTCCATCAGCTTGTACCCAAGTAATGAAGACATCAGCCTGGCAGTGAGCAGTATCCTGAAGTTCTCCAGCTGTCCTTCCAGCAGCCTTGTCTGTGCCAAAGCTGAATGTAAGGACACAAAGTGATGTGTGCTCTGTGTAATCACGCAACAGGTTATCCCTGCTAAAAACAAACTCCTCCCCAGTTTGGCCCGTCCTCACTCCCAAGAATTCTCTTCCTCAGCGATTCCAGTCTCCGTCTCAGCAACACCCGCCCGTCTGTGCTCCCTAGACCGGTCATTCCTACAAACCCAATCCGGCCAATTACCGCCCCATCAGTCTACTCTCGATCATCAACAAAGTGATGGAAGGTGTCATCAACAGTGCCATCAAGCAGCACTTAAACAGCAATAACCTGCTCACTGACGCTCAGTTTGGGCTCCGCCGGGGCCACTCAGCTCCTGACCTCATTACAGCCTTGGTTCACACATGGACAAAAGAGCTGAACTCAAGAGGTGAGGTGAGAGTGACTGCCCTTGACATCAAGGCAGCATTTGACCGAGTATGGCATCAAGGAGCCCGAGCAAAACTGAGGTCAATGGGAATCAGGGGGAAAAATCTTCGCTGGTTGGAGTCATACCTGGCACAAAGGAAGATGGTTGTGGTTGTTGGAGGTCAATCATCTCAGCCCCAGGACATCACTGCAGCAGTTCCTCAGGGTAATGTCCGAGGCCCAACCATCTTCAGCTGCTTCATCAGTGACCTCCCCTCCATCATGAGGTCAGAACTGGGGATGTTCACTGATGATTGTATGATGTTCAGGCCCATTTGCAATTCCTCAGATACTGAAGCAATCTGTGTCCATATGCAGCAAGACCTGGACAATATCCAGGCTTGGGCTAATAAGTGGCAAGTAACATTTGCGCCACACAAGTGCCAGGCAATGACCATCTTCAGTAAATCGTTGAATAACCTACCATCAACATCCTGGGGGGTTACCATTGACTACAAACTGAACTGGAGAAGCCACATAAATGCTGTGGCTACAAGAGCAGGTCAGAGGCTGGGAATCCTGAGGTGAGTAACTCACCTCCTGACTCCCCCAAAGCCTGTCCACCATCAACAAGGCACAAGTCAGGAGTGTGATGGAATACTCTCCACTTGCCTGGATGGGTGCAGCTCCAACAACACTCAAGAAGCTCGACACTATCCAGGACAAAGCAGCCCTCTTGATTGTCACCCCATCGACAAACATTCACTCCCTCCACCACCGACGCACAGTGGCAGCAGTGTGTACCATCTACAAGATGCACTGCAGCAACGCACCAAGGCTCCTTAGACAGCACCTTCCAAACCCGCGACCTCTACCAACTAGAAGGACAAGGGCAGTGGATGCATGGGGACACCACCACCTGCAAGTTCCCCTCCAAGTCACACACCATCCTGACTTGGAACTATATCGCCGTTCCTTCACTGTCACTGGGTCAAAATCCTGGAACTCCCTTCCTAACAGCACTGTGGGTGTACCTACCCCACATGGACTGCAGCGGTTCAAGAAGGCAGCTCACCACCACCGTCTCATGGGCAATTAGGGATGGGTAATAAATGCTGGCCTGGCCAGTGACGCCCACATCCCATGTAGCAATAAGAAAAATGCCTCTCCCCTTCCAATCCTGCACCTTTCTCTGTCTGCCCCTGAAATAAACTCACTCTCTAAGCATTTACAACAATGCTTTCAAACTCCCAGCTGCCAAGCCTATGGCTCTTCTACAATACTTCTGCAGTTATCCATTTGCCTAACCACTTTCTCATTTTCACTCTTGTCCCCTCGCGTTCTCCTGGCTCAGTTGTCCCCCCCGGTATGACCCAGTTTTCCCCCTTAAGTCCAAGATGCCCAAACTTGAGTGTATCTGGCCCACCACTGGTTTGGCATGGCATCGATCACTGTCGGAACATAGGAACAGGAGCCAGCTCCACCAATAAATTAAATTGTGACCGATCTGTATCCTGCCTCCATCTAACCGCCTTGGTTTGCAATTGCTTCGCACCCTTGCCCTCCAGAAATCTATCAAGCTCAGTTTTAAAGCTGTCAATTGTCTCCCCAGCCTCCAACAGGTTTTGGGGGACAGAGGTCCAGATTTCCAATACCCTAACACTAGGTTCTGAAAGGGCTTGCTGGGGTAGAAGCTGAGAGCTTGTTCCCACTGGTCAGGGAATCTAGAACGTGGGGGACACAGTCTCAGGATAAGGGACCAATCATTCAGGACTGAGATGAAATTGGCAGAGCATTCTCGATGGGCCATATGGTCTACCCCTGCTCCCATTTCTTGTGGTCTTGTAACACAACAGCAACCACAGATTGCATCTATATAGCCCCCTAACATCGTAAAACACCACAAGGTGTTTCACAGGAACGTTGCCAAGCAAAATGTGACACTGAGCCAAAGAACGTGATACTGGGACAAACGAGCAAAAGCATGGTCAAAGAGTAAGGTCTTAAGGGGCATCTTAACGGAAGAGGGAGAGGTTTACAAAGGGAACTCCAGAGCTTAGAGCCCAGGCAGCTGAAAACATAGCGTTCAATGTCACAACCATCAAAATTGGCGACACTCGAGAGGCCGGAATGAGAGGAGCACAGATATCTCGGAGGGTTGTGGGGCTGGAGGAGGTTACAGAGATAAGGAGGCCATGCAGGGATTGGAAGACAAGGATGGGGGTTTGAAACTGAACCTCGAGCCAGTGTGGGTCAGCGAGCACAGGGGTGATGGGTGAACGGGACTTGGTGCGAGCTAGGACACGGGCTGCATAGTTTTTGGATGACCTCAAGTTGAGGGCGGACGGGAGGCCAGGTAGAGATGAGTTAGACTAGTCAAGGCCGGCGGTGACAAATGCATTGATGAGGGGCTCGTGTTGGGGACGTGGCAGTAGGCAGTCTTACCGATGGCACAGGTATGTGCTGGGCAGTTCGCATATGTCATCAAGGTTGTGAAAAAGTCTGCTTCAGCCTTAGATAATTGTCAGGGAGAGAGATGGAGCTGGTGGCGAGGTAATGAAGTTTGTGGCAAGGCCCAAAGCCAATAGTGTCAATCTTCCGAACATTTAGTTCGTCTTAAAAGGCCGAGCTCGAATTTGAAGTTTATGCCCCTTGACCTGGATTCTCCCATCAAAGGAAACGGTTTCTCTCCATCTACCCTACCAACACCGTTAATCATTGTAAATAATTCCATTCGATCGCGCCTTAATCGTCTATCGAATACCAGCTTAGTCTCTGCAACATGGGTTCATAACTTCAGGCGTTTACTGAAGGCAGCTGATCTGGCTTTGCACGTCAAGTGATATCACATCCGCAAGCAACTTCCTCAAAATCATCCATTACTCCTGGGTCATTCTGGAGAGGGAATTATGGAATCATGGAGTCAGAGAAGTATAGGATGGTTACAGCACAGGAGGAGGCCATTTGTCCCATCTTTCCCGTGCCAGCGCTCTGAGAGAGCAACCCGGCTTGCCGCTTATTGCCGTCCGCCTTAAATCGATGTGCCTGACTTGCAGCCCTCGCGCCTCTCTGCACGTCCTTCCCTTCTCCAGGTCCAACAGTTCCAGCTTCTCCAATCTGGCCACGTCACTGAAATCCTTCACAGCCGGAACGATTCTTGTGACTTATCAACTTTAATTACAGCCACCCTTTCTCATACCTCCTTTATCAATGTTTAGCCCACCCAGTGTCTCAATTACCTCCTCTTTCATTACGACATTAACAGCAGCATCTTCCTTAGTAAAGACGGATACAATGTACTCCTTCTGTACCTCAGCCATGCCCTCTACCTCCATGCATGCATCCCCTTTTTGGGCCCTAATCAGGCCCACACCTCCTTTTTATCACCCTTCTACTATTTATATATGTAGAAGCTTTTGGATTCTCTTTTATGTTAGTTGCCAGTCTCTTCTCATGCTCTCTCTTTGCTTCTCTTACTTTATTTACTTTCCCCCCCTGAACTTTTTTATATTTAGCCTTGTTCTCGCTTGTATTATCAACCAGACTTCTGTCATATGCCCCCCCTTTTTTTTTTGTTTCATCTTAGTCTTTCATCATCCAGGAAACTGTGGCTTTGTTTGCCCTACCTTTTCCCCTGATGGGATGGACTGGGACTATAACTGAACCATCTCCTCTTTAAAGGCAGCCTGTTGTTCCATTACAGTTTTTGCCTGCCAATCTTTGATTCCAATTTACCTAAGCCTTATGGTATTATGATCACTGTTTCCTAAATGTTCCTTGACTGACACTTGATCCACTTGACCCACCTCATTCCCCAGATCCAGCAATGCCTCCTTCCTTGTTGGGCTGGAAATATACAGATCTCAAAAATGTTCCTCAATGCAAAGCCTTGCACCATTTCTCCAGCCATCTGATTTATCCTCCTATTTCTGTATTCAGTAGCACGTGGCACTGGGGAGTAATCTGAGGATTATGACCTTTGAGTTCCTGTTTACTCATTTCTTTCTTCCTACCGATGTCATTGGCACCAGTATGGACAACGTCTGCTGGCTCTTTGCCCTCTCCCCCCTTAGGGTACTCTGCAGCGACTCAGTGACGCACCTGGGAGGCAACTCACCATCCTGGAATCACATCTGCAGCCACAAAAAATGCCTCTCTGTTCCCCGAGCTACAGAGCCCCCTTAAATCTTCCTGCTGCCCCTCCGACAAGCTGAATCAGCTGTGCCCTCTCCCTCTCTGCCTGTGTGCCCTTAAGCTGTGGGGTGCCCATATCCAGAAACCCGCTGAACCTTGCAGATGTACCACAGTGAGTTCACTGTTCCAGCTCTGAAACCCAGAGCTGGAGCAGCTCCTGCTGATTGTCCAGGACACATGAAACCTCCTGCAGTTCCCAAATGTTACCCGATGTGCATTACACGGAACTGATGTTCACTCCCATGCCTTTGTCTATTAGATGAATTAAACTTAACAGAAATAAAGTCTTATGAGAGACTTATATGAAAAAAAAATCACCGCACATTCCGATACTTTATTTTTTTTCTTTAATCTTGCTCCCGGGCACTCACACTCGCTCTGCTCTGCTGCTCTGTCCCCAAACTCCTTCATCTACGCATTCCTCTCCTCCAGGCTCTCCGAACATGCAGCTACCTATCGTCTGTCCTCTGATGTCGCTCCTTGAGTTTTATTTTTTTTGATTCTTCTCTGCCAGTTCTCGCTCTGACTCCCACTGTATCCCCACCAGCGCTTTCACCTCTAAGTGTCCGGCACTGTTTCCCCTCAGACTCGCTCTCACTCTGACTCCCACAGTCTCACTTTCTCTCTCTCTTTCGCTCTCTTGACTCCCACAGACTCTCACTCTCCCTCCCTCTGTCTGACTCTCACAGACTCTGGGGAGGTGCTCAGTTTCTCAAGGGCAGTCAGGAGCAGGAGTAGGCCATTCAGCCCATCGAGCCTGCTCCGCCATTCAATACCATCATGGCTGATCATCCAATTCAATGCCTTTTTCCCCACACTATCCCCTTATCCCCTTATGTCATTTATATTTAGAAATCTGTCAATCTCTGCTTTAAACATACTCAATGACTGAGCTTCCACAGCCCTCTGGGGTAGAGAATTCCAAAGATTCACAACCCTCTGAGTAAAGGAATTTCTCTTCATCTCTGTCCTAAGTGGCTTCCCCCTTATTTTGAAATTGTGTCCCCTGGTTCTAGACTCCCCAACCTGGGGAAACATCTTAGCTGCATCTACCCTGTCTATCCCTTTAAGTATTTTGTAGGTTTCAATTAGATCACCTCTCATTCTTCGAAACTCTAGAGAATACAGGCCCAGTTTCCCCAATCTCTCATCGTAGGACAGTCCCGCCAACCTGGGAACAAGCCTGGTGAACCTTCGTTGCACTCCCTCTATGGCAATAATATCCTTCCTGAGGTAGGGGATGGGAAATAAATGCTAGCCTAGCCAGAAACACCCACATCCCTTGAACAAATACAAAAAAAAGCTCGCACTCTCTCTCTCTCTCTCTCTCTGACTCCCACAGGCTCGCTCTCTCTCTCTGGCCCCAACTTCTTTTCTCTGCTACCAGTCACTTTCTTAAACACCTCTCCCCTGCCCCCTCCACTCTGCCCCCTCCACCCTCAACTCTACCAAGCAAGTGTGGGGAGCACATGGATTTCTGTCTCCCTAAGATGAGACCATCTATTAAATCTCCTCTGCTTCTTCCTCCTTCCACTTACCACAAATCCCCCCCAGATCCCCCCACCGACCCTGTCCTGAACTCACATCAATCACTCGTCTCTTCTACCTCCCCTTGCGCTGTTTTCGAATTCACCTTTTACATGAGACCCACTTCCTGCTGCCTCAAACCTATTCCCATTTCCTGCTTCCTCAAACCTATTCCCATTTCCTGCTTCCTCAAACCTATTACCACTTCCTGCTCTCTTGAACCTATTCCCACTTCCTGCTGCCTCAAACCTATTCCCATTTCCTGCTGCCTCGAACCTATTCCCACTTCCTGCTTCCTTGAACCTATTCCCACTTCCTGCTTCCTTGAACCTATTCCCATTTCCTGCTTCCTTGAACCTATTCCCACTTCCTGCTTCCTTGAACCTATTCCCATTTCCTGCTTCCTTGAACCTATTCCCATTTCTTGCTTCCTTGAACCTATTCCCATTTCCTGCTTCCTTGAACCTATTCCCACTTCCTGCTTCCTTGAACCTATTCCCATTTCTTGCTTCCTTGAACCTATTCCCATTTCCTGCTTCCTTGAACCTATTCCCACTTCCTGCTTCCTTGAACCTATTCCCATTTCCTGCTTCCTTGAACCTATTCCCACTTCCTGCTTCCTTGAACCTATTCCCACTTCCTGCTTCCTTGAACCTATTCCCACTTCCTGCTGACTCTAACATGTTACCACTTCCTGCTCTCTTGAACCTATTGCCACCAAACTGTTTCTGACCTCATTTCCCCATATTGGCTGATATTGTAAACAGTTCCCTGTCCTCAGTTTCTGTCCGCTTCCCTTTCAATCCCCCTTTTACCATCCCCCTCCTCAAAAGATCCACTTTGACCTCTCCATACTTGCAGACTGCTGCCTCGTCTTGTTTTATTTTGTCCTCCCATGTCCTTGAATATGCAGTTCCCTCCCAAATCCAAATTGGTACAATTCTACATACAGTTTTAACCTCTATACCGAAGGAAAGATATACTTTCCTCAGGGCGGGTGGGGGGCGACAAAAGTTCACTAATTTGATTCTTGGAATGAAATGGTTATCGTATTAGGAGAGATTGAACAGAATGGACCTCTGTTTTTCTGGAGTTTTAGAAGAATGAGAGGTGATTTCATGACCGTGTTTACCAACTGGAAGAAGCACTGAAGGTAGCAATGTCCATCACCAAGAGTGACTCGGTAGCACCACTACTGACCGAGCTGGCCGAGTCCTAAAGGACATAGCTGCTAGACTGGGTCTGTGGCAGGTGGTGAGGGAACCAACACGAGGGAAAAACATACTTGACCTCGTCCTCACCAATCTGCCTGCCGCAGATGCATCTGTCCATGACAGTATTGGTAGGAGTGACCACCGCACAGTCCTTGTGGAGACAAAGTCCCATCTTCACACTGAGGGTACCCTCCATCCTGTTGTGTGGCACTATCACCCTGTGCTAAATAGGATAGATTTCAGACAGATCTGGGCATCCAAGAGGCGCTGTGGGCCATCGGCAGCAGCAGAATTGTACTCAATCACAATCTGTAACCTCATGGCCCGGCATATCCCCCACTCTACCATTACCATCAAGCCAGGAGACCAACCCTGGTTCAATGAAGAGTGCAGGAGGACATGCCAGGAGCAGCACCAGGCATACCTCAAAATGAGGTGTCAACCTGGTGAAGCTACAACACAGGACTATCTGCGTGCCAAACAGTGTAAGTAGCATGCGATAGACAGAGCTAAGTGATCCCACAACCAACGGATCAGATCAAAGCTCTGCAGTCCTGCCACATCCAGCCGTGAATGGTGGTGGACAATTAAACAACTAACTGGAGGAGGTGGCTCCACAAATATCCCCATCCTCAATGATGGGGGAGCCCAGCACATCAGTGCAAAAGACAAGGCTGAAGTATTTGCAACAACCTTCAGCGAAAAGTGCTGAGTTGATGATCCATCTCGGCCCCCTCCTGAAGTCCCTGATATCACAGATGCCAGTTTTCAGCCAATTCGATTCACTCCGCGTGATGTCAAGAAACGACTGAAGGCACTGGATACTGCAAAAGCTATGGGCCCTGACAATATTCCGGCACTAGTACTGAAGACCTGTGCTCCAGAACTTGCCACGCCCCTAGCCAAGCTGTTCCAGTACAGCTACAATTTTGGCATCTACCCTGCAATGTGGAAAATTGCCCAGGTATGTCCTGTACACAAAATGCAGGACAAGTCCAACCCGGCCAATTACCGCCCCATCAGCCTACTCTGTAAAGTGATGGAAGGTGTCATCAACAGTGCCATCTAGTGGCACTTGCTTAGCAATATCCTGCTCAGTAACGCTCAGTTTGGGTTCCGCCAGGGCTACTCAGCTCCTGACCTCATTACAGCCTTGGTTCAAACATGGACAAAAGAGCTGAACTCAAGAGGTGAGGTGAGAGTGACTGCCCTTGACATTAAGGCAGCATTTGACTGGGTATGGCATCAAGGAGCCCGAGCAAAACTGAGGTCAATGGGAATCAGGGGGAAAACACTCTGCTGGCTGGAGTCATACCTAGCACAAAGGAAGATGGTTGTGGTTGTTGGTGGTCAATCATCTCAGCTCCAGGACATCACTGCAGGAGTTCCGCAGGGTAGTGTCCTAGGCCCAACCATCTTCAGCTGCTTCATCAATGACCTTCCTTCAATCATAAGGACAGAAGTGGGGATGTTCGCTGATGATTGCACAATGTTCAGCACCATTCGTGACTCCTCAGATACTGAAGCAGTCCGTGTAGAAATGCAGCAAGACTTGGACAATATCCAGGCTTGGGCTGATAAGTGGCAAGTAACATTCGCACCACACAAGTGCCAGGCAATGACCATCTCCAACAAGAGAGAATCTAACCATCTCCCCTTGACATTCAATGGCATTACCTTCGCTGAATCCCCCACTATCAACATCATAGGGGCTACCATTGACCAGAAGCTGAACTGGGACAGCCACAAAAATACCGTGGCTACAAGAGCAGGTCAGAGGCAAGGAATCCTGAGGCGAGTAACTCACCTCCTGACTCTCCAAAGCCTGTCCACAATCTACAAGGCACAAGTCAGGAGTGTGATGGAATACTCTCCACTTGCCTGGATGGGTGCAGCTCCAACAACACTCATGAAGCTCGACACCATCCAGGACAAAGCAGCCCGCTTGATTGACACCCCATCTACAAACATTCACTCCCTCCACCACCGATGCACAGTGGCAGCAGTGTGTACCATCTACAAGATGCACTGCAGCAACGCACCAAGGCTCCTTTGACAGCACCTTGCAAACCCGCGACCTCTACCAACTAGAAGGACAAGGGCAGCAAATGCATGGGAACACCACCACCTGCAAATTCCCCTCCAAGTCACACACCATCCTGACTTAGAACTATATCACCGTTCCTTCACTGTCGCTGGGTCAAAATCCTGGAACTCCCTTCCTAACAGCACTGTGGGTGTACCTACCCCACATGGACTGCAGCGGTTCAAGAAGGCAGCTCACCACCACCTTTTCAAGGGTAATTAGGGATGGGCAATAAATGGTGGCCTGGCCAGTGACGCCCACATCCCACGAACGAATGGTAAACTATCCCTCTCCTTTCTCTGCCCATCTGCAGCCTTTGCCCTGGTTGTCTAACCAGCATCCTTCAACACCTCTCCTCCCTTGTCCAAATAGTTGGGACTGCCCTCATCTAATTACGATCTTATCTATCTAATCACAGCCAAACCTTCTCTAGCAATGGCTTCACTTCTTCCTCTTACCTCTGGAGTCCTCAGAAGCAATTCTTGGTCCCTTCTTCTTCCTCACCTACATGCTCCCCGTCAGCAACATCATCTGCAGACATGGGATCGGCCTCAACATGTACGCTGATGACTCACAGCTCTACCTCTGCCTCAACCCCGACTAATTCTGTGTTTTCAGGCTCAGAGTGACGTGAGGGAGGCTCAGGAGGCAGGGGTGGTCTTCAAAATCAGTATTGGTCTCTATAGTCCATGTTGGTCTCTATTGACACTGATGGTCTCTACAGGCAGTATTGGTCTCTATATGCAGTGTCAGTCTGCATTGACAGTGTTGGTCTCACTAGTTGGTGTTGCTTTATATAGACAAAGCTTGCCTCAGTAGACCATGCTCAGCTCTATGGACAGTATTGGTCCTTATTGAAATTGTTGGACTGCACAGGGTTGATCTCTGTAGGCAGGGTTGGTCTCTATAGGCTGTGTTGATCTCTATAGATAATTTTTGTCTCTCCAGACAGTGTTGGTCACTATAGACCATGCTGGTCTCTATGAACTGTGTTAGTTCCTCGGGATAGTGTTGGCTTCTATAGATAACGCAGGTCTGTATACAGAGTGTGAGTGTCGACAAGTAGCACTGTGCTCTGTAGAATATGTTGGTCTGTGTATACAATGTTAGTCTGTGTAGACAGTGTTGGTCTGTGTAGACAGTGTTGGTCTCTATATACAGTGTTGGTCTCTATATACAGTGTTGGTCTCTATATACAGTGTTGGTCTCTATATACAGTGTTGGTCTCTATATACAGTGTTGGTCTCTGTAGACAGTGTTGGTCTGTGTATACAACGTTGGTCTGTGTAGACAGTGTTGGTCTCTATATAAAGTGTTGGTCTCTATATAAAGTGTTGGTCTCTATATAAAGTGTTGGTCTCTATATAAAGTGTTGGTCTCTATATAAAGTGTTGGTCTCTATATAAAGTGTTGGTCTGTGTAGACAGTGTTGGTCTGTGTAGACAGTGTTGGTCTCTGTTGACAATGTTGGTCTGTGGAGACAGTGTTGGTCTCTGTAGACAATGTTGGTCTCTGTAGACAATGTTGGTCTCTGTAGACAATGTTGGTCTCTGTAGACAGTGTTGGTCTGTGTATACAGTGTTGGTCTGTGTATACAGTGTTGGTCTGTGTATACAGTGTTGGTCTGTGTAGACAATGTTGGTCTGTGTATACAGTGTTGGTCTCTGTAGACAGTGTTGGTCTGTGTATACAGTGTTGGTCTGTGTATACAGTGTTGGTCTCTATATAAAGTGTTGGTCTCTATATAAAGTGTTGGTCTCTATATAAAGTGTTGGTCTGTGTAGACAGTGTTGGTCTGTGTAGACAATGTTGGTCTGTGTAGACAATGTTGGTCTGTGTAGACAGTGTTGGTCTCTATATAAAGTGTTGGTCTCTATATAAAGTGTTGGTCTCTATATAAAGTGTTGGTCTGTGTAGACAGTGTTGGTCTGTGTAGACAATGTTGGTCTCTGTAGACAATGTTGGTCTGTGTAGACAGTGTTGGTCTGTGTAGACAATGTTGGTCTCTGTAGACAATGTTGGTCTGTGTATACAGTGTTGGTCTGTGTATACAGTGTTGGTCTGTGTATACAGTGTTGGTCTGTGTAGACAATGTTGGTCTGTGTATACAGTGTTGGTCTGTGTATACAGTGTTGGTCTCTGTAGACAGTGTTGGTCTGTGTATACAGTGTTGGTCTGTGTAGACAATGTTGGTCTCTGTAGACAGTGTTGGTCTGTGTAGACAGTGTTGGTCTGTGTAGACAGTGTTGGTCTGTGTAGACAGTGTTGGTCTGTGTAGACAGTGTTGGTCTGTGTATACAGTGTTGGTCTCTATATAAAGTGTTGGTCTCTATATAAAGTGTTGGTCTGTGTAGACAGTGTTGGTCTGTGTAGACAGTGTTGGTCTGTGTAGACAGTGTTGGTCTGTGTAGACAGTGTTGGTCTCTATATAAAGTGTTGGTCTCTATATAAAGTGTTGGTCTCTATATAAAGTGTTGGTCTGTGTAGACAGTGTTGGTCTGTGTATACAGTGTTGGTCTGTGTATACAGTGTTGGTCTCTATATAAAGTGTTGGTCTCTATATAAAGTGTTGGTCTCTATATAAAGTGTTGGTCTCTATATAAAGTGTTGGTCTGTGTAGACAGTGTTGGTCTGTGTAGACAATGTTGGTCTGTGTAGACAGTGTTGGTCTCTATATAAAGTGTTGGTCTCTATATAAAGTGTTGGTCTCTATATAAAGTGTTGGTCTGTGTAGACAGTGTTGGTCTGTGTAGACAATGTTGGTCTCTGTAGACAATGTTGGTCTCTGTAGACAATGTTGGTCTGTGTAGACAGTGTTGGTCTCTGTAGACAATGTTGGTCTGTGTATACAGTGTTGGTCTGTGTATACAGTGTTGGTCTGTGTATACAGTGTTGGTCTGTGTAGACAATGTTGGTCTGTGTATACAGTGTTGGTCTGTGTATACAGTGTTGGTCTCTGTAGACAGTGTTGGTCTCTGTAGACAGTGTTGGTCTGTGTATACAATGTTGGTCTGTGTATACAATGTTGGTCTGTGTATACAATGTTGGTCTGTGTAGACAGTGTTGGTCTCTATATACAGTGTTGGTCTCTGTATACAGTGTTGGTCTCTGTATACAGTGTTGGTCTCTGTAGACAGTGTTGGTCTCTGTAGACAGTGTTGGTCTGTGTAGACAGTGTTGGTCTGTGTAGACAGTGTTGGTCTGTGTAGACAGTGTTGGTCTGTGTAGACAATGTTGGTCTCTGTAGACAATGTTGGTCTCTGTAGACAGTGTTGGTCTGTGTATACAGTGTTGGTCTGTGTATACAGTGTTGGTCTGTGTATACAGTGTTGGTCTGTGTAGACAATGTTGGTCTGTGTATACAGTGTTGGTCTCTGTAGACAGTGTTGGTCTCTGTAGACAGTGTTGGTCTGTGTATACAATGTTGGTCTGTGTATACAATGTTGGTCTGTGTAGACAGTGTTGGTCTCTATATACAGTGTTGGTCTCTATATACAGTGTTGGTCTCTATATACAGTGTTGGTCTCTGTATACAGTGTTGGTCTCTGTAGACAGTGTTGGTCTGTGTAGACAGTGTTGGTCTGTGTAGACAGTGTTGGTCTGTGTAGACAGTGTTGGTCTGTGTAGACAGTGTTGGTCTGTGTAGACAGTGTTGGTCTGTGTAGACAGTGTTGGTCTGTGTAGACAGTGTTGATCTGTGTAGACAGTGTTGGTCTGTGTAGACAGTGTTGGTCTCTGTAGACAGTGTTGGTCTCTGTAGACAGTGTTGGTCTCTGTAGACAGTGTTGGTCTGTGTAGACAGTGTTGGTCTCTGTAGACAGTGTTGGTCTCTGTAGACAGTGTTGGTCTCTGTAGACAGTGTTGGTCTCTGTAGACAGTGTTGGTCTCTGTAGACAGTGTTGGTCTCTGTAGACAGTGTTGGTCTCTGTAGACAGTGTTGGTCTGTGTATACAGTGTTGGTCTGTGTATACAGTGTTGGTCTGTGTAGACAGTGTTGGTCTCTATATACAGTGTTGGTCTCTGTAGACAGTGTTGGTCTGTGTAGACAGTGTTGGTCTGTGTAGACAGTGTTGGTCTGTGTAGACAGTGTTGGTCTGTGGAGGCAGTGTTGGTCTGTGGAGGCAGTGTTGGTCTGTGGAGGCAATGTTGGTCTGTGGAGGCAATGTTGGTCTGTGGAGGCAATGTTGGTCTGTGGAGGCAATGTTGGTCTGTGTATACAATGTTGGTCTGTGTATACAGTGTTGGTCTCTGTATACAGTGTTGGTCTCTGTACACAGTGTTGGTCTGTGTATATAGTGTTGGTCTCTACATACAATGTTGGTCTGTGTAGACAGTGTTGGTCTCTATATGCAGTGTTGGTCTCTATATGCAGTGTTGGTCTCTATATGCAGTGTTGGTCTGTGTAGACAATGTTGGTCTGTGTAGGCAGAGTTGGTCTCTGTACACAATGTTGGTCTCTGTACACAATGTTGGTCTGTGTAGACAGTGTTGGTCTGTGTAGACAGTGTTGGTCTGTGTAGACAGTGTTGGTCTGTGTAGACAGTGTTGGTCTCTATATACAGTGTTGGTCTCTATATACAGTGTTGGTCTGTGTATATTGTGTTGGTCTCTATATACAGTGTTGGTCTGTGTATACAGTGTTGGTCTGTGTATATTGTGTTGGTCTCTACATACAGTGTTGGTCTGCGTAGACAGTGTTGGTCTGCGTAGACAGTGTTGGTCTCTATATACAGTGTTGGTCTCTATATACAGTGTTGGTCTCTATATACAGTGTTGGTCTCTATATACAGTGTTGGTCTCTATATACAGTGTTGGTCTCTATATACAGTGTTGGTCTCTGTAGACAGTGTTGGTCTGTGTATACAACGTTGGTCTGTGTATACAACGTTGGTCTGTGTATACAACGTTGGTCTGTGTAGACAGTGTTGGTCTCTATATAAAGTGTTGGTCTCTATATAAAGTGTTGGTCTCTATATAAAGTGTTGGTCTCTATATAAAGTGTTGGTCTCTATATAAAGTGTTGGTCTCTATATACAGTGTTGGTCTCTATATACAGTGTTGGTCTCTATATACAGTGTTGGTCTCTGCATACAGTGTTGGTCTCTGCATACAGTGTTGGTCTCTACATACAGTGTAGGTCTGTGTATACAGTGTAGGTCTGTGTATACAGTGTAGGTCTGTGTATACAGTGTAGGTCTGTGTATACAGTGTAGGTCTGTGTATACAGTGTTGGTCTGTGTATACAGTGTAGGTCTGTGTATACAGTGTAGGTCTGTGTATACAGTGTAGGTCTGTGTATACAGTGTAGGTCTGTGTATACAGTGTTGGTCTGTGTATACAGTGTTGGTCTGTGTATACAGTGTTGGTCTCTAATGACACTGTTGGTTTCAATAGGCCATGTTTGTCTCCATAGGCAGTGTTTGTCTCCATAGGCAGTGTTTGTCTCCATAGGCAGTGTTTGTCTCCATAGGCAGTGTTTGTCTCCATAGGCAGTGTTTGTCTCCATAGGCAGTGTTTGTCTCCATAGGCAGTGTTTGTCTCCATAGGCAGTGTTTGTCTCTATTGAATCTGTTTGTCTCTGTAGGCAGTGTTTGTCTCTGTAGATAGTGTTGGTGTCTTTGGGCAGTGTTGGTCTCTGTAGGTAGTGTTGGTCTCTGTAGGTAGTGTTGGTCTCTGTAGGTAGTGTTGGTCTCTGTAGGTAGTGTTGGTCTCTGTAGATAGTGTTGGTTTCTGTGGGCAGTGTTGGTCTCTGTGGGCAGTGTTGGTCTCTGTGGGCAGTGTTGGTCTCTGTGGGCAGTGTTGGTCTCTGTGGGCAGTGTTGGTCTCTGTGGGCAGTGTTGGTCTCTGTGGGCAGTGTTGGTCTCTGTGGGCAGTGTTGGTGTCTTTGGGCAGTGTTGGTCTCTGTAGGTAGTGTTGGTCTCTGTAGGTAGTGTTGGTCTCTGTAGGTAGTGTTGGTCTGTGTAGGTAGTGTTGGTCTCTGTAGGTAGTGTTGATCTCTCTGGGCAATGTCGGTCTCTGTGGGCAGTGTCGGTCTCTGTGGGCAGTGTTGGTCTCTGTGGGCAGTGTCGGTCTCTGTAGATAGTGTTGGTGTCTTTGGGCAGTGTTGGTCTCTGTAGGTAGTGTTGGCCTCTGTGGGTAGTGTTGGTCTCTGTGGGCAGTGTTGGTCTCTGTAGGTAGTGTTGGTCTCTGTAGGTAGTGTTGGTCTCTGTAGGTAGTGTTGGTCTCTGTAGGTAGTGTTGGTCTCTCTGGGCAGTGTTGGTCTCTGTAGGTAGTGTTGGTCTCTGTAGGTAGTGTTGGTCTCTGTAGATAGTGTTGGTCTCTGGGCAGTGTTGGTCTCTGGGCAGTGTTGGTCTCTGGGCAGTGTTGGTCTCTGGGCAGTGTTGGTCTCTGGGCAGTGTTGGTCTCTGGGCAGTGTTGGTCTCTGGGCAGTGTTGGTCTCTGGGCAGTGTTGGTCTCTGTGGATAGTGTTGATCTCTATGGGCAGTGTTGGTCTTTGTAGATTGTGTTGATCTCTTTGGGCAGTGTTGGTCTCGGGGCAGTGTTGGTCTCGGGGCAGTGTTGGTCTCGGGGCAGTGTTGGTCTCGGGGCAGTGTTGGTCTCTGGGCAGTGTTGGTCTCTGGGCAGTGTTGGTCTCTGGGCAGTGTTGGTCTCTGGGCAGTGTTGGTCTCTGGGCAGTGTTGGTCTCTGGGCAGTGTTGGTCTCTGTGGATAGTGTTGATCTCTATGGGCAGTGTTGGTCTTTGTAGATTGTGTTGATCTCTTTGGGCAGTGTCGGTCTCTGTAGATTGTGTTGATCTCTATGGGCAGTGTTGGTCTTTGTAGATTGTGTTGATCTCTATGGGCAGTGTTGGTCTTTGTAGATTGTGTTGATCTCTATGGGCAGTGTTGGTCTTTGTAGATTGTGTTGATCTCTATGGGCAGTGTTGGTCTCTCTGGGCAGTGTTGGTCTTTGTAGATTGTGTTGATCTCTATGGGCAGTGTTGGTCTCTGTAGATAGTGTTGATCTCTATGGGCAGTGTTGGTCTTTGTAGATTGTGTTGATCTCTTTGGGCAGTGTTGGTCTCTGTAGATTGTGTTGATATGTATGGGCAATGTCGGTCTCTGTAGATTGTGTTGATCTCTATGGGCAGTGTTGGTCTCTGAAGATAGTGTTGGTCTCTATGGTCAGTGTTGGTCTTTGTAGATTGTGTTGATCTCTTTGGGCAGTGTTGGTCTCTGTAGATTGTGTTGATATGTATGGGCAATGTCGGTCTCTGTAGATTGTGTTGATCTCTATGGGCAGTGTTGGTCTCTGAAGATAGTGTTGATCTCTATGGGCAGTGTTGGTCTTTGTAGTTTGTGTTGATCTCTATGGGCAGTGTTGGTCTCTCTGGGCAGTGTTGGTCTCTCTGGGCAGTGTTGGTCTTTGTAGATTGTGTTGGTCTCTCTGGGCAGTGTTGGTCTCTGTAGATAGTGTTGGTCTCTGTAGATAGTGTTGGTCTCTGTAGATAGTGTTGGTCTCTTTGGGCAGTGTTGGTCTCTTTGGGCAGTGTTGGTCTTTGTAGATTGTGTTGATCTCTATGGGCAGTGTTGGTCTCTGTAGATAGTGTTGATCTCTATGGGCAGTGTTGGTCTTTGTAGATTGTGTTGATCTCTATGGGCAGTGTTGGTCTCTCTGGGCAGTGTTGGTCTCTCTGGGCAGTGTTGGTCTCTCTGGGCAGTGTTGGTCTCTCTGGGCAGTGTTGGTCTCTCTGGGCAGTGTTGGTCTCTCTGGGCAGTGTTGGTCTCTCTGGGCAGTGTTGGTCTCTCTGGGCAGTGTTGGTCTCTCTGGGCAGTGTTGGTCTCTCTGGGCAGTGTTGGTCTTTGTAGATTGTGTTGATCTCTATGGTCAGTGTTGGTCTCTATGGTCAGTGTTGGTCTTTGTAGATTGTGTTGGTCTCTCTGGGCAGTGTTGGTCTCTTTGGGCAGTGTTGGTCTCTTTGGGCAGTGTTGGTCTCTTTGGGCAGTGTTGGTCTCTTTGGGCAGTGTTGGTCTCTTTGGGCAGTGTTGGTCTCTTTGGGCAGTGTTGGTCTCTTTGGGCAGTGTTGGTCTCTTTGGGCAGTGTTGGTCTCTTTGGGCAGTGTTGGTCTTTGTAGATTGTGTTGATCTCTATGGGCAGTGTTGGTCTCTGTAGATTGTGTTGGTCTCTGTAGATTGTGTTGATCTCTATGGGCAGTGTTGGTCTCTCTGGGCAGTGTTGGTCTCTCTGGGCAGTGTTGGTCTCTCTGGGCAGTGTTGGTCTCTCTGGGCAGTGTTGGTCTCTCTGGGCAGTGTTGGTCTTTGTAGATTGTGTTGATCTCTATGGGCAGTGTTGGTCTCTATGGTCAGTGTTGGTCTTTGTAGATTGTGTTGGTCTCTCTGGGCAGTGTTGGTCTCTGGAGGTAGTGTTGGTCTCTGTAGGTAGTGTTGGTCTCTGTGGGCAGTGTTGGTCTCTGTGGGCAGTGTTGGTCTCTGTGGGCAGTGTTGGTCTCTGTGGGCAGTGTTGGTCTCTGTGGGCAGTGTTGGTCTCTGTAGATAGTGTTGGTCTCTGTGGGCAGTGTTGGTCTCTGTGGGTAGTGTTGGTCTCTGTGGGCAGTGTTGGTCTCTGTGGGCAGTGTTGGTCTCTGTGGGCAGTGTTGGTCTCTGTGGGCAGTGTTGGTCTCTGTGGGCAGTGTTGGTCTCTGTGGGCAGTGTTGGTCTCTGTGGGCAGTGTTGGTCTCTGTGGGCAGTGTTGGTCTCTGTAGATAGTGTTGGTGTCTTTGGGCAGTGTTGGTGTCTTTGGGCAGTGTTGGTGTCTTTGGGCAGTGTTGGTGTCTTTGGGCAGTGTTGGTCTCTGTAGATAGTGTTGGTCTCTGTAGATAGTGTTGGTCTCTGTAGATAGTGTTGGTCTCTGGGCAGTGTTGGTCTCTGGGCAGTGTTGGTCTCTGGGCAGTGTTGGTCTCTGGGCAGTGTTGGTCTCTGGGCAGTGTTGGTCTCTGGGCAGTGTTGGTCTCTGGGCAGTGTTGGTCTCTGTAGATAGTGTTGGTCTCTGTCGATAGTGTTGGTCTCTGTCGATAGTGTTGGTCTCTGTCGATAGTGTTGGTCTCTGTCGATAGTGTTGGTCTCTGTCGATAGTGTTGGTCTCTGTAGATAGTGTTGGTCTCTGTAGATAGTGTTGGTCTCTGTAGAGTGTGTTGGTCTCTGTCGATAGTGTTGGTCTCTGTCGATAGTGTTGGTCTCTGTCGATAGTGTTGGTCTCTGTCGATAGTGTTGGTCTCTGTCGATAGTGTTGGTCTCTGTCGATAGTGTTGGTCTCTGTAGATAGTGTTGGTCTCTGTCGATAGTGTTGGTCTCTGTAGATAGTGTTGGTCTCTGTCGATAGTGTTGGTCTCTGTCGATAGTGTTGGTCTCTGTCGATAGTGTTGATCTCTATGGGCAGTGTTGGTCTCTGTAGATAGTGTTGGTCTCTGTAGATAGTGTTGATCTCTATGGGCAGTGTTGGTCTCTGTAGATAGTGTTGATCTCTATGGGCAGTGTTGGTCTCTGTAGTTTGTGTTGATCTCTTTGGGCAGTGTTGGTCTCTGTAGATAGTGTTGGTCTCTGTAGATAGTGTTGATCTCTATGGGCAGTGTTGGTCTCTGTAGATAGTGTTGATCTCTATGGGCAGTGTTGGTCTCTATAGATTGTGTTGATCTCTATGGGCAATGTCGGTCTCTGTAGATTGTGTTGATCTCTATGGGCAGTGTCGGTCTCTGTAGATAGTGTTGGTCTCTATGGTCAGTGTTGGTCTTTGTAGATGGTGTTGATCTCTATGGGCAGTGTTGGTCTCTCTGGGCAGTGTTGGTCTTTGTAGATTGTGTTGATCTCTATGGGCAGTGTTGATCTCTATGGGCAGTGTTGGTCTCTGTAGATAGTGTTGATCTCTATGGGCAGTGTTGGTCTTTGTAGATTGTGTTGATCTCTTTGGGCAGTGTTGGTCTCTGTAGATTGTGTTGATATGTATGGGCAATGTCGGTCTCTGTAGATTGTGTTGATCTCTATGGGCAGTGTCGGTCTCTGAAGATAGTGTTGGTCTCTATGGTCAGTGTTGGTCTTTGTAGATTGTGTTGATCTCAATGGGCAGTGTTGGTCTCTCTGGGCAGTGTTGGTCTTTGTAGATTGTGTTGATCTCTATGGGCAGTGTTGGTCTCTGTAGATAGTGTTGGTCTCTGTAGATAGTGTTGGTCTCTGTAGATAGTGTTGGTCTCTGTAGATAGTGTTGGTCTCTGTAGATAGTGTTGGTCTCTTTGGGCAGTGTTGGTCTCTTTGGGCAGTGTTGGTCTCTTTGGGCAGTGTTGGTCTTTGTAGATTGTGTTGATCTCTATGGGCAGTGTTGGTCTCTGTAGATAGTGTTGATCTCTATGGGCAGTGTTGGTCTTTGTAGATTGTGTTGATCTCTATGGGCAGTGTTGGTCTCTCTGGGCAGTGTTGGTCTTTGTAGATTGTGTTGATCTCTATGGGCAGTGTTGGTCTCTCTGGGCAGTGTTGGTCTCTGTAGATAGTGTTGGTCTCTGTAGATAGTGTTGGTCTCTGTAGATAGTGTTGGTCTCTTTGGGCAGTGTTGGTCTCTTTGGGCAGTGTTGGTCTCTTTGGGCAGTGTTGGTCTCTTTGGGCAGTGTTGGTCTCTTTGGGCAGTGTTGGTCTCTTTGGGCAGTGTTGGTCTCTTTGGGCAGTGCTGGTCTCTTTGGGCAGTGTTGGTCTCTTTGGGCAGTGTTGGTCTCTTTGGGCAGTGTTGGTCTCTTTGGGCAGTGTTGGTCTCTTTGGGCAGTGTTGGTCTCTTTGGGCAGTGTTGGTCTCTTTGGGCAGTGTTGGTCTCTTTGGGCAGTGTTGGTCTCTTTGGGCAGTGTTGGTCTCTTTGGGCAGTGTTGGTCTCTATGGGCAGTGTTGGTCTTTGTAGATTGTGTTGATCTCTATGGGCAGTGTTGGTCTCTCTGGGCAGTGTTGGTCTTTGTAGATTGTGTTGATCTCTATGGGCAGTGTTGGTCTCTATGGTCAGTGTTGGTCTCTCTGGGCAGTGTTGGTCTCTCTGGGCAGTGTTGGTCTCTCTGGGCAGTGTTGGTCTCTCTGGGCAGTGTTGGTCTCTCTGGGCAGTGTTGGTCTCTGTAGATAGTGTTGGTCTCTGTAGATAGTGTTGGTCTCTGTAGATAGTGTTGGTCTCTTTGGGCAGTGTTGGTCTCTTTGGGCAGTGTTGGTCTCTTTGGGCAGTGTTGGTCTCTTTGGGCAGTGTTGGTCTCTTTGGGCAGTGTTGGTCTCTTTGGGCAGTGTTGGTCTCTTTGGGCAGTGTTGGTCTCTTTGGGCAGTGTTGGTCTCTTTGGGCAGTGTTGGTCTCTTTGGGCAGTGTTGGTTTTTGTAGATAGTGTTCGTCTCTGTCGATAGTGTTGGTCTCTATGGGCAGTGTTGGTCTCTGTAGATAGTGTTGGTCTCTATGGGCAGTGTTGGTCTCTGCAGATAGTGTTGATCTCTATGGGCAGTGTTGGTCTTTGTAGATTGTGTTGATCTCTTTGGGCAGTGTTGGTCTCTGTAGATTGTGTTGATATGTATGGGCAATGTCGGTCTCTGTAGATTGTGTTGATCTCTATGGGCAGTGTTGATCTCTATGGGCAGTGTTGATCTCTATGGGCAGTGTTGGTCTCTGTAGATAGTGTTGATCTCTATGGGCAGTGTTGGTCTCTGTAGATAGTGTTGATCTCTATGGGCAGTGTTGGTCTTTGTAGATTGTGTTGATCTCTTTGGGCAGTGTTGGTCTCTGTAGATTGTGTTGATATGTATGGGCAATGTCGGTCTCTGTAGATTGTGTTGATCTCTATGGGCAGTGTTGGTCTCTGTAGATAGTGTTGGTCTCTATGGTCAGTGTTGGTCTTTGTAGATTGTGTTGATCTCTATGGGCAGTGTTGGTCTTTGTAGATTGTGTTGATCTCTCTGGGCAGTGTTGGTCTCTCTGGGCAGTGTTGGTCTTTGTAGATTGTGTTGATCTCTATGGGCATTGTTGGTCTCTATGGTCAGTGTTGGTCTTTGTAGATTGTGTTGGTCTCTCTGGGCAGTGTTGGTCTCTCTGGGCAGTGTTGGTCTCTCTGGGCAGTGTTGGTCTCTGTAGATAGTGTTGGTCTCTGTAGATAGTGTTGGTCTCTGTAGATAGTGTTGGTCTCTGTAGATAGTGTTGGTCTCTAGATAGTGTTGGTCTCTGTAGATAGTGTTGTTCTCTGTAGATAGTGTTGGTCTCTGTAGATAGTGTTGGTCTCTGTAGATAGTGTTGGTCTCTGTAGATAGTGTTGGTCTCTGTAGATAGTGTTGGTCTCTGTAGATAGTGTTGGTCTCTGCAGATAGTGTTGGTCTCTGCAGATAGTGTTGGTCTCTTTGGGCAGTGTTGGTCTCTTTGGGCAGTGTTGGTCTTTGTAGATTGTGTTGATCTCTATGGGCAGTGTTGGTCTCTGTAGATAGTGTTGATCTCTATGGGCAGTGTTGGTCTTTGTAGATTGTGTTGATCTCTATGGGCAGTGTTGGTCTCTCTGGGCAGTGTTGGTCTTTGTAGATTGTGTTGATCTCTATGGGCAGTGTTGGTCTCTATGGTCAGTGTTGGTCTTTGTAGATTGTGTTGGTCTCTCTGGGCAGTGTTGGTCTCTGTAGATAGTGTTGGTCTCTGTAGATAGTGTTGGTCTCTGTAGATAGTGTTGGTCTCTTTGGGCAGTGTTGGTCTCTTTGGGCAGTGTTGGTCTTTGTAGATTGTGTTGATCTCTATGGGCAGTGTTGGTCTCTGTAGATAGTGTTGATCTCTATGGGCAGTGTTGGTCTTTGTAGATTGTGTTGATCTCTATGGGCAGTGTTGGTCTCTGGGCAGTGTTGGTCTTTGTAGATTGTGTTGGTCTCTATGGTCAGTGTTGGTCTTTGTAGATTGTGTTGGTCTTTGTCGATTGTGTTGGTCTCTCTGGGCAGTGTTGGTCTCTGTAGATAGTGTTGGTCTCTGTAGATAGTGTTGGTCTCTGTAGATAGTGTTGGTCTCTGTAGATAGTGTTGGTCTCTTTGGGCAGTGTTGGTCTCTTTGGGCAGTGTTGGTCTCTTTGGGCAGTGTTGGTCTCTTTGGGCAGTGTTGGTCTCTTTGGGCAGTGTTGGTCTCTTTGGGCAGTGTTGGTCTCTTTGGGCAGTGTTGGTCTCTTTGGGCAGTGTTGGTCTCTTTGGGCAGTGTTGGTCTCTTTGGGCAGTGTTGGTCTCTTTGGGCAGTGTTGGTCTCTTTGGGCAGTGTTGGTCTCTGTAGATAGTGTTGGTCTCTGTAGATAGTGTTGGTCTCTGTAGATAGTGTTGGTCTCTGTAGATAGTGTTGGTCTCTAGATAGTGTTGGTCTCTGTAGATAGTGTTGGTCTCTGTAGATAGTGTTGGTCTCTGTAGATAGTGTTGGTCTCTGTAGATAGTGTTGGTCTCTGTAGATAGTGTTGGTCTCTGCAGATAGTGTTGGTCTCTGCAGATAGTGTTGGTCTCTGCAGATAGTGTTGGTCTCTGCAGATAGTGTTGGTCTCTGCAGATAGTGTTGGTCTCTGCAGATAGTGTTGGTCTCTTTGGGCAGTGTTGGTCTCTTTGGGCAGTGTTGGTCTCTATGGGCAGTGTTGGTCTCTGTAGATAGTGTTGATCTCTATGGGCAGTGTTGGTCTTTGTAGATTGTGTTGATCTCTATGGGCAGTGTTGGTCTCTCTGGGCAGTGTTGGTCTTTGTAGATTGTGTTGATCTCTATGGGCAGTGCTGGTCTCTATGGTCAGTGTTGGTCTTTGTAGATTGTGTTGGTCTCTCTGGGCAGTGTTGGTCTCTGTAGATAGTGTTGGTCTCTGTAGATAGTGTTGGTCTCTGTAGATAGTGTTGGTCTCTTTGGGCAGTGTTGGTCTCTTTGGGCAGTGTTGGTCTCTTTGGGCAGTGTTGGTCTTTGTAGATTGTGTTGATCTCTATGGGCAGTGTTGGTCTCTGTAGATAGTGTTGATCTCTATGGGCAGTGTTGGTCTTTGTAGATTGTGTTGATCTCTATGGGCAGTGTTGGTCTCTGGGCAGTGTTGGTCTTTGTAGATTGTGTTGATCTCTATGGTCAGTGTTGGTCTCTATGGTCAGTGTTGGTCTTTGTAGATTGTGTTGGTCTTTGTCGATTGTGTTGGTCTCTCTGGGCAGTGTTGGTCTCTGTAGATAGTGTTGGTCTCTGTAGATAGTGTTGGTCTCTGTAGATAGTGTTGGTCTCTGTAGATAGTGTTGGTCTCTGTAGATAGTGTTGGTCTCTTTGGGCAGTGTTGGTCTCTTTGGGCAGTGTTGGTCTCTTTGGGCAGTGTTGGTCTCTTTGGGCAGTGTTGGTCTCTTTGGGCAGTGTTGGTCTCTTTGGGCAGTGTTGGTCTCTGTAGATAGTGTTGGTCTCTGTAGATAGTGTTGGTCTCTTTGGGCAGTGTTGGTCTCTTTGGGCAGTGTTGGTCTCTTTGGGCAGTGTTGGTCTTTGTAGATAGTGTTGATCTCTATGGGCAGTGTTGGTCTTTGTAGATTGTGTTGATCTCTATGGGCAGTGTTGGTCTCTCTGGGCAGTGTTGGTCTTTGTAGATTGTGTTGATCTCTATGGGCAGTGTTGGTCTCTATGGTCAGTGTTGGTCTTTGTAGATTGTGTTGATCTCTATGGGCAGTGTTGGTCTCTGTAGATAGTGTTGGTCTCTGTAGATAGTGTTGGTCTCTGTAGATAGTGTTGGTCTCTGTAGATAGTGTTGGTCTCTGTAGATAGTGTTGGTCTCTGTAGATAGTGTTGGTCTCTGTAGATAGTGTTGGTCTCTTTGGGCAGTGTTGGTCTCTTTGGGCAGTGTTGGTCTCTTTGGGCAGTGTTGGTCTCTTTGGGCAGTGTTGGTCTCTTTGGGCAGTGTTGGTCTCTTTGGGCAGTGTTGGTCTCTTTGGGCAGTGTTGGTCTCTTTGGGCAGTGTTGGTCTTTGTAGATAGTGTTGATCTCTATGGGCAGTGTTGGTCTTTGTAGATTGTGTTGATCTCTATGGGCAGTGTTGGTCTCTCTGGGCAGTGTTGGTCTTTGTAGATTGTGTTGATCTCTATGGGCAGTGTTGGTCTCTGTAGATAGTGTTGGTCTCTGTAGATAGTGTTGGTCTCTGTAGATAGTGTTGGTCTCTGTAGATAGTGTTGGTCTCTGTAGATAGTGTTGGTCTCTTTGGGCAGTGTTGGTCTCTTTGGGCAGTGTTGGTCTCTTTGGGCAGTGTTGGTCTTTGTAGATAGTGTTGATCTCTATGGGCAGTGTTGGTCTTTGTAGATTGTGTTGATCTCTATGGGCAGTGTTGGTCTCTCTGGGCAGTGTTGGTCTTTGTAGATTGTGTTGATCTCTATGGGCAGTGTTGGTCTCTCTGGGCAGTGTTGGTCTTTGTAGATTGTGTTGGTCTTTGTAGATTGTGTTGGTCTCTCTGGGCAGTGTTGGTCTCTGTAGATAGTGTTGGTCTCTGTAGATAGTGTTGGTCTCTGTAGATAGTGTTGGTCTCTGTAGATAGTGTTGGTCTCTGTAGATAGTGTTGGTCTCTTTGGGCAGTGTTGGTCTCTTTGGGCAGTGTTGGTCTCTTTGGGCAGTGTTGGTCTCTTTGGGCAGTGTTGGTCTCTTTGGGCAGTGTTGGTCTCTTTGGGCAGTGTTGGTCTCTTTGGGAAGTGTTGGTCTCTTTGGGCAGTGTTGGTCTCTTTGGGCAGTGTTGGTCTCTTTGGGCAGTGTTGGTCTCTTTGGGCAGTGTTGGTTTTTGTAGATAGTGTTCGTCTCTGTCGATAGTGTTGGTCTGTTTAGATAGTGTTGGTCTCTATGGTCAGTGTTGGTCTGTTTGGATAGTGTTGGTCTCTATGGGCAGTGTCGGTCTCTGTAGATCGTGTTGATCTCTATGGGCAGTGTTGGTCTCTGTAGATTGTGTTGATCTCCATGGTCAGTGTCGGTCTCTGTCGATCGTGTTGGTCTCTATGGGCAGTGTTGGTCTCTGTCGATCGTGTTGGTCTCTGTCGATCGTGTTGGTCTCTGTCGATCGTGTTGGTCTCTGTCGATCGTGTTGGTCTCTGTCGATCGTGTTGGTCTCTGTCGATCGTGTTGGTCTCTGTCGATCGTGTTGGTCTCTGTCGATCGTGTTGGTCTCTGTCGATCGTGTTGGTCTCTGTCGATTGTGTTGGTCTCTGTAGATCGTGTTGATCTCTATGGGCAGTGTTGGTCTTTGTAGATTGTGTTGGTCTCTTGGGGCAGTGTTGGTCTTTGTAGATTGTGTTGGTCTCTCTGGGCAGTGTTGGTCTGTTTAGATAGTGTTGGTCTCTATGGGCAGTGTTGGTCTCTGTAGATAGTGTTGATCTCTATGGTCAGTGTTGGTCTCTGTAGATAGTGTTGGTCTCTGTAGATAGTGTTGGTCTCTATGGGCAGTGTTGGTCTCTGTAGATAGTGTTGGTCTCTCTGGGCAGTGTTGGTCTCTGTCGATAGTGTTGATCTCTATGGGCAGTGTTGGTCTTTGTAGATTGTGTTGGTCTCTTGGGGCAGTGTTGGTCTTTGTAGATTGTGTTGGTCTCTCTGGGCAGTGTTGGTCTGTTTAGATAGTGTTGGTCTCTATGGGCAGTGTTGGTCTCTGTAGATAGTGTTGATCTCTATGGTCAGTGTTGGTATCTGTAGATAGTGTTGGTCTCTATGGGCAGTGTTGGTCTCTGTAGATAGTGTTGGTCTCTGTAGATAGTGTTGGTCTCTTTGGGCAGTGTTGGTCTTTGTAGATAGTGTTGGTCTCTATGGGCAGTGTTGGTCTCTGTAGATAGTGTTGGTCTGTTTAGATAGTGTTGGTCTCTATGGGCAGTGTTGGTCTTTGTAGATAGTGTTGGTCTCTATGGGCAGTGTCGGTCTCTGCAGATCGTGTTGGTCTCTATGGGCAGTGTTGGTCTCTGTAGATAGTGTTGGTCTCTATGGGCAGTGTCGGTCTCTGCAGATCGTGTTGGTCTCTATGGGCAGTGTTGGTCTCTGTAGATAGTGTTGGTCTCTGTCGATAGTGTTGGTCTGTTTAGATAGTGTTGGTCTCTATGGGCAGTGTTGGTCTCTGTAGATAGTGTTGGTCTCTGTCGATAGTGTTGGTCTGTGTAGATAGTGTTGGTCTCTTTGGGCAGTGTTGGTCTTTGTAGATTGTGTTGGTCTCTATGGTCAGTGTTGGTCTCTATGGGCAGTGTTGGTCTCTATGGGCAGTGTTGGTCTCTATGGGCAGTGTTGGTCTCTATGGGCAGTGTTGGTCTCTATGGGCAGTGTTGGTCTTTGTAGATAGTGTTGGTCTCTATGGTCAGTGTCGGTCTCTGTAGATAGTGTTGATCTCTATGGGCAGTGTTGGTCTTTGTAGATTGTGTTGATCTCTATGGGCAGTGTTGGTTTTTGTAGATTGTGTTGATCTCTCTGGGCAGTGTTGGTCTCTGTAGATAGTGTTGATCTCTATGGGCAGTGTTGGTCTCTGTAGATCGTGTTGATCTCTCTGGGCTGTGTTGGTCTCTGTGGACACTGTTGGTCTCTCTCGGCCGTATTGTTTTCTATCGGCAGTGTTGTTTTCTCTTGGTAGTGTTGGTTTCTATAGGCAGTGTTGGTCTCTGTAGATAGAGTTGGTCTCTATGGGCAGTGTTGGTCTGTTTAGATAGTGTTGGTCTCTATGGGCAGTGTTGGTCTTTGTAGATTGTGTTGATCTCTCTGGGCAGTGTTGGTCTGTGTAGATAGTGTTGGTCTCTTTGGGCAGTGTTGGTCTTTGTAGATTGTGTTGATCTCTCTGGGCAGTGTTGGTCTGTGTAGATAGTGTTGGTCTCTTTGGGCAGTGTTGGTCTTTGTAGATTGTGTTGATCTCTCTGGGCAGTGTTGGTCTCTGTAGATAGTGTTGGTCTCTTTGGGCAGTGTTGGTTTTTGTAGATAGTGTTCGTCTCTGTCGATAGTGTTGGTCTGTTTAGATAGTGTTGGTCTCTATGGGCAGTGTTGGTCTTTGTAGATTGTGTTGGTCTCTATGGGCAGTGTTGGTCTCTATGGGCAGTGTTGGTCTCTATGGGCAGTGTTGGTCTTTGTAGATTGTGTTGGTCTCTATGGTCAGTGTTGGTCTCTATGGTCAGTGTTGGTCTCTATGGGCAGTGTTGGTCTCTATGGGCAGTGTTGGTCTCTATGGGCAGTGTTGGTCTTTGTAGATAGTGTTGGTCTCTATGGTCAGTGTCGGTCTCTGTAGATAGTGTTGATCTCTATGGTCAGTGTCGGTCTCTGTAGATAGTGTTGGTCTCTATGGGCAGTGTTGGTTTTTGTAGATTGTGTTGATCTCTCTGGGCAGTGTTGGTCTCTGTAGATAGTGTTGATCTCTATGGGCAGTGTTGGTCTCTGTAGATCGTGTTGATCTCTCTGGGCTGTGTTGGTCTCTGTGGACACTGTTGGTCTCTCTCGGCCGTATTGTTTTCTATCGGCAGTGTTGTTTTCTCTTGGTAGTGTTGGTTTCTATAGGCAGTGTTGGTCTCTGTAGATAGAGTTGGTCTCTATGGGCAGTGTTGGTCTGTTTAGATAGTGTTGGTCTCTATGGGCAGTGTTGGTCTTTGTAGATTGTGTTGATCTCTCTGGGCAGTGTTGGTCTGTGTAGATAGTGTTGGTCTCTTTGGGCAGTGTTGGTCTTTGTAGATTGTGTTGATCTCTCTGGGCAGTGTTGGTCTCTGTAGATTGTGTTGATCTCTCTGGGCAGTGTTGGTCTCTGTAGATAGTGTTGGTCTCTTTGGGCAGTGTTGGTTTTTGTAGATAGTGTTCGTCTCTGTCGATAGTGTTGGTCTGTTTAGATAGTGTTGGTCTCTATGGGCAGTGTTGGTCTTTGTAGATTGTGTTGGTCTCTATGGTCAGTGTTGGTCTCTATGGGCAGTGTTGGTCTCTATGGGCAGTGTTGGTCTTTGTAGATTGTGTTGGTCTCTATGGTCAGTGTTGGTCTCTATGGGCAGTGTTGGTCTCTATGGGCAGTGTTGGTCTCTATGGGCAGTGTTGGTCTCTATGGGCAGTGTTGGTCTTTGTAGATAGTGTTGGTCTCTATGGTCAGTGTCGGTCTCTGTAGATAGTGTTGATCTCTATGGGCAGTGTTGGTCTCTGTAGATAGTGTTGGTCTCTATGGGCAGTGTTGGTTTTTGTAGATTGTGTTGATCTCTCTGGGCAGTGTTGGTCTCTGTAGATAGTGTTGATCTCTATGGGCAGTGTTGGTCTCTGTAGATCGTGTTGATCTCTCTGGGCTGTGTTGGTCTCTGTGGACACTGTTGGTCTCTCTCGGCCGTATTGTTTTCTATCGGCAGTGTTGTTTTCTCTTGGTAGTGTTGGTTTCTATAGGCAGTGTTGATTTCTGTAGGCATTGTTGGTCTCTATAGACATTATTGTTCTGTTTGGACCGTGTTGTTATCTATAGGTAGTGCGTTTTTTCTGCACACAATGTTGGTCTCTATAGACAGTGCTATTCATTATAGGCAGTATTGGTTCCTAGAGGCAGTGTTAGTCTGTATAGACACTATTGGTCACTATCAGCTATGTTGTTCTCTCTCGGCAGTTCTGGTGTTGATGGGCAATGTAGTTCTATGTAGACAGTGTTTGTCTCTATAGCCATTGCTGTTCTGTAGCGACAGTGTTGGTCTCTATAGACAGTGCTGTTCTGTAGAGACAGTGTTGCACTCCATGGACTCTGTTGTTCTGTATTTTCTGTGTTTGTCTCTATATTGACTGTTGGCTCCATGGACAGTGTTTGTAAATAGGCAATATTTATCTCTATTTGGCGTGTTAGTCTCTGTAGAGAGTGTTAGTCTCTGTAGAGAGTGTTAGTCTCTGTAGAGAGTGTTAGTCTCTGTAGAGAGTGTTAGTCTCTGTAGAGAGTGTTAGTCTCTGTAGAGAGTGTTAGTCTCTGTAGAGAGTGTTTGTCTCTGTAGAGAGTGTTTGTCTCTGTAGAGAGTGTTTGTCTCTGTAGAGAGTGTTTGTCTCTGTAGAGAGTGTTTGTCTCTGTAGAGAGTGTTGGTCTCTGTAGAGAGTGTTGGTCTCTGTAGAGAGTGTTGGTCTCTAGAGAGTGTTGGTCTCTAGAGAGTGTGTTGGTCTCTGTCGAGTGTGTTGGTCTCTGTCGAGTGTGTTGGTCTCTGTAGAGAGTGTTGGTCTCTGTAGAGAGTGTTGGTCTCTGTAGAGTGTGTTGGTCTCTGTAGAGTGTGTTGGTCTCTGTAGAGTGTGTTGGTCTCTGTAGAGTGTGTTGGTCTCTGTCGATAGTGTTGGTCTCTGTAGACAGTGCTGTTCTGTAGAGACAGTGTTGGTCTCTATAGACAGTGCTGTTCTGCAGAGACAGTGCTGTTCTGTAGAAACACTGTTGGTCTCTATAGACAGTGCTGTTCTGCAGAGACAGTGCTGTTCTGTAGAAACAGTGTTGGTCTCTGTAGACAGTGCTGTTCTGTAGAAACAGTGTTGGTCTCTGTAGACAGTGCTGTTCTGTAGAGACAGTGTTGGTCTCTATAGACAGTGCTGTTCTGTAGAGACAGTGTTGGTCTCTGTAGACAGTGCTGTTCTGTAGAAACAGTGTTGGTCTCTATAGACAGTGCTGTTCTGTAGAGACAGTGTTGGTCTCTGTAGACAGTGCTGTTCTGTAGAGACAGTGTTGGTCTCTGTAGACAGTGCTGTTCTGTAGAGACAGTGTTGGTCTCTATAGACAGTGCTGTTCTGTAGAGACAGTGTTGGTCTCTGTAGAGTGTGTTGGTCTCTATAGACAGTGTCGGTCTCTGTAGAGTGTGTTGGTCTCTATAGACAGTGCTGTTCTGTAGAGACAGTGTTGGTCTCTGTAGACAGTGCTGTTCTGTAGAGACAGTGTTGGTCTCTGTAGACAGTGCTGTTCTGTAGAAACAGTGTTGGTCTCTATAGACAGTGCTGTTCTGTAGAGACAGTGTTGGTCTCTGTAGACAGTGCTGTTCTGTAGAAACAGTGTTGGTCTCTATAGACAGTGCTGTTCTGTAGAGACAGTGTTGGTCTCTGTAGACAGTGCTGTTCTGTAGAGACAGTGTTGGTCTCTGTAGACAGTGCTGTTGTGTAGAGACAGTGTTGGTCTCTGTAGACAGTGCTGTTCTGTAGAAACAGTGTTGGTCTCTGTAGACAGTGCTGTTCTGTAGAGACAGTGTTGGTCTCTGTAGACAGTGCTGTTCTGTAGAGACAGTGCTGTTCTGTAGAGACAGTGTTGGTCTCTGTAGACAGTGCTGTTCTGTAGAAACAGCGTTGCTCTCTGTGGACAGTGTTGTTCTGTAGAGACAGCGTTGGTCTCTATAGACAGTGCTGTTCTGTAGAGACAGTGTTGGTCTCTATAGACAGTGCTGTTCTGTGGAGACAGTGTTGGTCTCTGTAGACAGTGCTGTTCTGTAGAGACAGTGTTGGTCTCTGTAGACAGTGCTGTTCTGTAGAGACAGTGTTGGTCTCTGTAGACAGTGCTGTTCTGTAGAGACAGTGTTGGTCTCTGTAGACAGTGCTGTTCTGTAGAGACAGTGTTGGTCTCTGTAGACAGTGCTGTTCTGTAGAGACAGTGTTGGTCTCTGTAGACAGTGCTGTTCTGTAGAGACTGTGTTGGTCTCTGTAGACAGTGCTGTTCTGTAGAGACAGTGTTGGTCTCTGTAGACAGTGCTGTTCTGTAGAGACAGTGTTGGTCTCTGTAGACAGTGCTGTTCTGTAGAGACAGTGTTGGTCTCTGTAGACAGTGCTGTTCTGTAGAGACAGTGTTGGTCTCTGTAGACAGTGCTGTTCTGTAGAGACAGTGTTGGTCTCTGTAGACAGTGCTGTTCTGTAGAGACAGTGTTGGTCTCTGTAGACAGTGCTGTTCTGTAGAGACAGTGTTGGTCTCTGTAGACAGTGCTGTTCTGTAGAGACAGTGTTGGTCTCTGTCGACAATGCTGTTCTGTAGATACAGTGTTGGTCTCTGTAGACAGTGCTGTTCTGTAGAAACAGTGTTGGTCTCTGTAGACAGTGCTGTTCTGTAGAGACAGTGTTGGTCTCTGTAGACAGTGCTGTTCTGTAGAGACAGTGCTGTTCTGCAGAGACAGTGTTGGTCTCTGTAGACAGTGCTGTTCTGTAGAAACAGTGTTGGTCTCTGTAGACAGTGCTGTTCTGTAGAGACAGTGTTGGTCTCTGTAGACAGTGCTGTTCTGTAGAGACAGTGTTGGTCTCTGTAGACAGTGCTGTTCTGTAGAGACAGTGTTGGTCTCTGTAGACAGTGCTGTTCTGTAGAGACAGTGTTGGTCTCTATAGACAGTGCTGTTCTGTAGAGACAGTGTTGGTCTCTGTAGACAGTGCTGTTCTGTAGAGACAGTGTTAGTCTCTGTAGACAGTGCTGTTCTGTAGAGACAGTGTTGTTCTGTAGAGACAGTGTTGGTCTCTGTAGACAGTGCTGTTCTGTAGAGACAGTGTTGGTCTCTATAGACAGTGCTGTTCTGTAGAGACAGTGTTGGTCTCTGTAGACAGTGCTGTTCTGTAGAGACAGTGTTGGTCTCTGTAGACAGTGCTGTTCTGTAGAGACAGTGTTGGTCTCTGTAGACAGTGCTGTTCTGTAGAGACAGTGTTGGTCTCTGTAGACAGTGCTGTTCTGTAGAGACAGTGTTGGTCTCTATAGACAGTGCTGTTCTGTAGAGACAGTGTTGGTCTCTGTAGACAGTGCTGTTCTGTAGAGACAGTGTTAGTCTCTGTAGACAGTGCTGTTCTGTAGAGACAGTGTTGGTCTCTATAGACAGTGCTGTTCTGTAGAGACAGTGTTTTGCTCTGTAGACAGTGCTGTTCTGTAGAGACAGTGTTGTTCTGTAGAGACAGTGTTGGTCTCTGTAGACAGTGCTGTTCTGTCGAGACAGTGTTGGTCTCTGTAGACAGTGCTGTTCTGTAGAGACAGTGTTGGTCTCTGTAGACAGTGCTGTTCTGTAGAGACTGTGTTGGTCTCTGTAGACAGTGCTGTTCTGTAGAGACAGTGTTGGTCTCTGTAGACAGTGCTGTTCTGTAGAGACAGTGTTGGTCTCTGTAGACAGTGCTGTTCTGTAGAGACAGTGTTGGTCTCTGTAGACAGTGCTGTTCTGTAGAGACAGTGTTGGTCTCTGTAGACAGTGCTGTTCTGTAGAGACAGTGTTGGTCTCTGTAGACAGTGCTGTTCTGTAGAGACAGTGTTGGTCTCTGTAGACAGTGCTGTTCTGTAGAGACAGTGTTAGTCTCTGTAGACAGTGCTGTTCTGTAGAGACAGTGTTGTTCTGTAGAGACAGTGTTGGTCTCTGTAGACAGTGCTGTTCTGTAGAGACAGCGTTGCTCTCTGTGGACAGTGCTGTTCTGTAGAGACGGTGTTGGTCTCTGTAGACAGTGCTGTTCTGTAGAGACAGTGTTGGTCTCTGTAGACAGTGCTGTTCTGTAGAGACAGTGTTGGTCTCTGTAGACAGTGCTGTTCTGTAGAGACAGTGTTGGTCTCTGTAGACAGTGCTGTTCTGTAGAGACAGTGTTGGTCTCTGTAGACAGTGCTGTTCTGTAGAGACAGTGTTGGTCTCTGTAGACAGTGCTGTTCTGTAGAGACAGTGTTGGTCTCTGTAGACAGTGCTGTTCTGTAGAGACAGTGTTGGTCTCTGTAGACAGTGCTGTTCTGTAGAGACAGTGTTGGTCTCTGTAGACAGTGCTGTTCTGTAGAGACAGTGCTGTTCTGTAGAGACAGTGTTGGTCTCTGTAGACAGTGCTGTTCTGTAGAGACAGTGCTGTTCTGTAGAGACAGTGTTGGTCTCTGTAGACGTTGATCTTCATAAGACACCTTCGACCTCTACATACATTGGGCTGAATTTTACAGCCTCCCTGAAGTCAGTGATCATGGCTGGGGGGCAGGGGGTGGAAAAAGCCTCCAGCAGAGGCCCGCCATGTCCCTCGACGCCGGGGAGGCCAAACCTCACGGTGGACCCCACTCCCCCCTGCCCCCACCGTTAGGTGACGGGAGCAAAATTTACATATGTTAATCTATTTAAATAACTGAATTAATTACTTTCCTGCTTCCCGATGTCCATCCCAGAGCAACATTGGGTGCAGGTAAAGGTTAAAGTTGGTGAACTTTGGCGGGGGGACGGTTGGGAGCACGGGGTAAGTGTTTTGAGGGGTTGGGGGGGGGTGGAGAGAGGGCCGGTTATCTCAGCTCCGTGACTGTTCCTTCTCTGTTGCCTCTTCCCTACAGGTCTCCTTCGCCTGGAGGAGTTAGTGCGGCATTTCCTGATTTCGAAGGATTCACTCTCGATACGAATGCTGGACCATTCCAATGACCCCACACCGCTCTTGAAGGAAATCCGCGATGACAAGATTTCCACCATCATCATTGACGCCAATGCTTCCATTTCTTATCTCATTCTGAAAAAGGTCAAGTGAGGGCCCGGGGCATTCTGGGAAGTTTTGTTGCAGGGAAGGGAGAATAGACGCGACCTCTCTCTTGGGACGCGGAGTGCGTCGAGGCCACTCTCGAGGGAAGGAGAGAGGTGTGTAGCCTCCCTTCCTGGGAGGGAGGGATAAAAAAAAACCCTCCCTTGTACCGTACGAGTTAGGAGCAGAAGTAGGCCATTCGGCCCATCGAGCCTGCTCTGCCACTCAATAAGATCGTGGCTGATCTGTTTGTGTCTGGAATTCCACACTCCCATCTACCCCCCCGATAACCTTTGATTCCTTTGCCTCACAAGAATCTATCTACCTCCGCCTTAAAACGATTCAATGAGCCCGCCTCCGACACCTTCTGAGGCAGAGAGTTCCAAAGTCGCACAGCCCTCTGAGAGAAAAAATTCTCCTCATCTCTGTCCTTAAAGGCCAACCCCTAATCTTAAAACAGTGCTCCCAAGTTCTGGACTCACCTACAAGAGGAAACATCCTTTCCACATCCACCTTGTCAAGACCGTTCAGGATTTTATAAACATCAATCAAGTCTCCCCTCACTCTTCTAAACTCCAGTGAAAACAAGCCCAGTCTGTCCAACCTTTCCTCGTCAGACAACCCATTCATTCCAGCTATCAATCGAGTAAACCTCCTCTGAACCACCTTCAACACATTTACATCCTTCCTTAAATAAAGAGACCAAAACTGCACACAGTGTTCGAGATGTGATCTCACCAATTCCCTGTATAACTGAAGCATAACATCCTTACTTTTATTTTCAATTCCTTTTGTAATACAGGATAACATTCCATTAGCCCCCTTTATTAATTGCTGAACTTCGATACTAACTTTTTGTGACTCATGCACTCGAACACCTAGATCCCTCTGCACCCTGGAATTCTGCAGTCATTCTCCGTTTAAGTAATACTCTGCTTTTTTATTCTTCCTGCCAAAGTGAAGAACTTTACATTTTCCCACATTAGACTCCATCTGCCAGATTTTTGCCCACTCACTCAACCTGTCTATATCGGTCTGCGACCTCCTTATATCCTCTTCACAACATACTTTCCTACCTATCTTTGTGTCATCTGCAAATTTAGCTACCATGCCATCGCTCCCCTCATCTAAATCATTGATATAAATTGTAAACAGTTGAGGCCCCAGCACAGACCCCTGCAGGGCTCCACTCGTCACGTCCCGCCACTCGAAAAGGACCCATTTCTGCATACTCTCTGTTTTCTGCCAGCCAGCCAATCTTCTATCCATGCTAATATATTACCCCCTACACCATGAGCTTCTAATTTGCGCAATAACCTTTTATGTGGCACCTTGTCAAATGCCTTCTGGAAATCCAAGTACAGTACGGCAACGGGCACCCCTTTATCCACAGTGCATGTTACTCCTTCAAAGAACTCCAATAAATTGGTTAAACATGACTTCCCTTTCACAAAACCGTGCTGACTATTCCCGATTACCTTGAGTTTTTCGAAGTGCCCAGCTCCAGCCTCCATCATGACTGATTCTAATACCTTCCCCACGACAGATGTCGAGCTAACAGGCCTAGAGTTACCTGTTTTCTGTCACCCCCTACTTCTTGAATTGAGGGGTTATATTTGCGACTTTCCAGTCTGATGGAACCTTTCCAGAATCGAGCGCATTTTGACAAGTTCCAACAGCCATCGAGTGAGTTGGAACCCCATTCAGATAGAGGGCTGAGGTGAAGCCAGGAGGTAGCTTGCAGTTGAGAGGCCTACTCTCCAATGGCTTGTGCTGGTTTGTCATTTGATTATCGCCAACATTTGCAGCCTGCACTCCCTCATTGGTGGATTTACTGAGACCTTGGGACCGTTTGTCAGAGGGGCTGGATCACTTATGAATCAGTAGGTTGTGGGTTGGAGTCCCAGTTCAGAGACTGGAGCCCATTATCCAGGCGGATCCTCCCAAGGCCTGTCGGAGGAGCTGCCTTGGAGATGAAATGTTAATCCGAAGTCCTTCTTGTCTATCAGATGGAGTGATCCCGCTGTTGTCTATCAAATCACATGACTATTCGTTTCTACTGCAGGCTGCTGAACTGGGAATGACATCAGCGTATTACAAGTACATTCTGACCACAATGGTAAGTGTACCTAACACGCCAGGGAAACACTCAGTCACCACGCGACGAAGATCCCGTCATCAAATACTCACCATCCTCCACTCAACATCTTCACCACTCGCTCACCACACTGTAGGCACAACTCAAGTACATGGGAAAGGTGTACCAACAGTTGGTACACATGGCAACAGTCACTCACAACGTCATAGTAACAATCTCATCGCAGGGTGTTCAGGGTAAGGGTCACTGTACAGGGTCAGTGTATTCAGGGTAAGGGTTACTGTACAGAGTCTCTGTGTATTCAGGGTAAGGGTTACTGTGCAGGGTCAGTGTATTCAAGGTAAGGGTTACTGTACAGGGTCAGTGTATTCAGGGTAAGGGTTACTGTACAGGGTCAGTGTATTCAAGGTAAGGGTTACTGTACAGGGTCAGTGTATTCAGGGTAAGGGTTACTGTACAGAGTCTCTGTGTATTCAGGGTAAGGGTTACTGTGCAGGGTCAGTGTATTCAAGGTAAGGGTTACTGTACAGAGTCTCTGTGTATTCAGGGTAAGGGTTACTGTACAGGGTCAGTGTATTCAAGGTAAGGGTTACTGTACAGGGTCAGTGTATTCAGGGTAAGTGTTACTGTACAGGGTCAGTGTATTCAGGGTAAGGGTTACTGTACAGGGTCAGTGTATTCAGGGTAAGGGTTACTGTACAGGGTCAGTGTATTCAAGGTAAGGGTTACTGTACAGGGTCAGTGTATTCAGGGTAAGGGTTACTGTACAGAGTCTCTGTGTATTCAGGGTAAGGGTTACTGTACAGGGTCAGTGTATTCAAGGTAAGGGTTACTGTACAGGGTCAGTGTATTCAGGGTAAGGGTTACTGTACAGGGTCAGTGTATTCAGGGTAAGGGTTACTGTACAGGGTCAGTGTATTCAAGGTAAGGGTTACTGTACAGGGTCAGTGTATTCAGGGTAAGGGTTACTGTACAGGGTCAGTGTATTCAAGGTAAGGGTTACTGTACAGGGTCAGTGTATTCAGGGTAAGGGTTACTGTACAGGGTCTCTGTGTATTCAGGGTAAGGGTTACTGTACAGGGTCAGTGTATTCAGGGTAAGGGTTACTGTACAGAGTCTCTGTGTATTCAGGGTAAGGGTTACTGTACAGGGTCAGTGTATTCAAGGTAAGGGTTACTGTACAGGGTCAGTGTATTCAGGGTAAGGGTTACTGTGCAGGGTCTCTGTGTATTCAGGGTAAGGGTTACTGTACAGAGTCTCTGTGTATTCAGGGTAAGTGTTACTGTACAGGGTCTCTGTGTATTCAGGGTAAGGGTTACTGTACAGGGTCTCTGTGTATTCAGGGTAAGGGTTACTGTACAGGGTCTCTGTGTATTCAGGGTAAGTGTTACTGTACAGGGTCTCTGTGCATTCAGGGTAAGGGTTACTGTACAGGGTCAGTGTATTCAGGGTAAGGGTTACTGTACAGAGTCTCTGTGTATTCAGGGTAAGGGTTACTGTCCAGGGTCAGTGTATTCAGGGTAAGGGTTACTGTACAGAGTCTCTGTGTATTCAGGGTAAGTGTTACTGTACAGAGTCTCTGTGTATTCAGGGTAAGTGTTACTGTACAGAGTCTCTGTGTATTCAGGGTAAGTGTTACTGTACAGGGTCTCTGTGTATTCAGGGTAAGTGTTACTGTACAGGGTCTCTGTGTATTCAGGGTAAGGGTTACTGTACAGGGTCTCTGTGTATTCAGGGTAAGTGTTACTGTACAGGGTCTCTGTGTATTCAGGGTAAGTGTTACTGTACAGGGTCTCTGTGTATTCAGGGTAAGTGTTACTGTTCTGGCTCTCTGTGTATTCAGGGTTAGGGTTACTGTACAGTGTCTCTGTGTATTCAGGGTAAGTGTTACTGTACAGAGTCTCTGTGTATTCAGGGTAAGTGTTACTGTTCTGGCTGTCTGTGTATTCAGGGTTAGGGTTACTGTACAGAGTCTCTGTGTATTCAGGGTAAGTGTTACTGTTCTGGCTCTCTGTGTATTCAGGGTAAGGGTTACTGTACAGAGTCTCTGTGTATTCAGGGTAAGTGTTACTGTTCTGGCTCTCTGTGTATTCAGGGTAAGGGTTACTGTACAGAGTCTCTGTGTATTCAGGGTTAGGGTTACTGTACAGAGTCTCTGTGTATTCAGGGTTAGGGTTACTGTACAGAGTCTCTGTGTATTCAGGGTAAGGGTTACTGTACAGAGTCTCTGTGTATTCAGGGTAAGGGTTACTGTACAGGGTCTCTGTGTATTCAGGGTTAGGGTTACTGTACAGAGTCTCTGTGTATTCAGTCTAAGTGTTACTGTTCTGGCTCTCTGTGTATTCAGGGTTCTCTCTCTCTTTCTCAACAGGATTTCCCTGTTTTACAGCTCAGTGAGATTGTCGATGATCATGCAAACATCATTGGTTTCTCCATGTTGAATCCCAAGCACCCATTCTTCCTCGAGTTTATCCGCAGCCTTAACATGTCCTGGCGGGAAAACTGTGATACGGCCCATTTCCCTGGAGCTGCAGTAAGTTGCACCATCTTCAGAGTGGCACTGAGTGATAGTCCTTGACGGAGTATCTGTGAGTGAGTGAGGCTTATTGAGGGAGTGTCTGTGAGTGAATATCTGTGAGAGTCATTGAGCGAGTGAGTGAGTATCTGTGTGTGTGTGTGTCATTGAGGGAGTCTCTGTGATTGAGGGTCAGTGAGTGAGGATCAGTGAGTGAGCGTCTGTCAGTGAGCGAGGGTCAGATTGTCTGTGGGTCAGTGAGTGTGGATCCGTCAGTGAGTGAGGGTCAATGCATGAAGGTCAGTGAGTGTGGGTCTGTCAGTGTGTATCAGTGAGTGAGGGTCAATGAGTGAGGTTCATTGAGTGATGGTCAGTGAGTCAGAGTCACTGAGTGAGGGACGGAAAGTGTGGCTCGGTGAGTGAGTGAGGGTGAGTGAGTGAGGGTGAGTGAGTGAGGGTGGGTGAGTGAGTGCGGGCCAGTTCGTGTGGGTCAGTGAGTGTGGGTCAGTGAGTGTGGGTCAGTGAGTGTGGGTCAGTGAGTGTGGGTCAGTGAGTGTTGGGTCTGTGAGTGTTGGGTCTGTGAGTGTTGGGTCTGTGAGTGTTGGTTCAGTGAGTGTTGGTTCAGTGAGTGTTGGTTCAGTGAGTGTTGGTTCAGTGAGTGTTGGTTCAGTGAGTGTTGGGTCAGTGAGTGTTGGGTCAGTGAGTGTTGGTTCAGTGAGTGTTGGTTCAGTGAGTGTTGTTTCAGTGAGTGTTGGTTCAGTGAGTGTTGGTCAGTGAGTGTTGGTTCAGTGAGTGTTGGTCAGTGAGTGTTGGTTCAGTGAGTGTTGGTTCAGTGAGTGTTGGTTCAGTGAGTGTTGGTTCAGTGAGTGTTGGGTCAGTGAGTGTTGGGTCAGTGAGTGTTGGTTCAGTGAGTGTTGGTTCAGTGAGTGTTGTTTCAGTGAGTGTTGGTTCAGTGAGTGTTGGTCAGTGAGTGTTGGTTCAGTGAGTGTTGGTTCAGTGAGTGTGGTTCAGTGAGTGTGGGTCAGTGAGTGTGGGTCAGTGAGTGTGGGTCAGTGAGTGTTGGTTCAGTGAGTGTTGGTTCAGTGAGTGTTGGTTCAGTGAGTGTGGTTCAGTGAGTGTGGGTCAGTGAGTGTTGGTTCAGTGGGTGTTGGGTCAGTGAGTGTTGGTTCAGTGAGTGTTGGTTCAGTGAGTGTTGGTTCAGTGAGTGTTGGTTCAGTGAGTGTTGGTTCAGTGAGTGTTGGTTCAGTGAGTGTTGGTTCAGTGAGTGTTGGTTCAGTGAGTGTTGGGTCAGTGAGTGTGGTTCAGTGAGTGTGGGTCAGTGAGTGTTGGTTCAGTGAGTGTTGGTTCAGTGAGTGTTGGTACAGTGAGTGTTGGTTCAGTGAGTGTTGGTTCAGTGAGTGTTGGTTCAGTGAGTGTTGGTTCAGTGAGTGTTGGTTCAGTGAGTGTTGGTTCAGTGAGTGTTGGGTCAGTGAGTGTTGGTTCAGTGAGTGTTGGTTCAGTGAGTGTTGGTTCAGTGAGTGTTGTTTCAGTGAGTGTTGGTCAGTGAGTGTTGGTTCAGTGAGTGTTGGTTCAGTGAGTGTGGTTCAGTGAGTGTGGGTCAGTGAGTGTTGGTTCAGTGAGTGTTGGTTCAGTGAGTGTTGGTTCAGTGAGTGTTGGTTCAGTGAGTGTGGTTCAGTGAGTGTGGTTCAGTGAGTGTGGTTCAGTGAGTGTGGTTCAGTGAGTGTGGGTCAGTGAGTGTTGGTTCAGTGGGTGTTGGGTCAGTGAGTGTTGGTTCAGTGAGTGTTGGTTCAGTGAGTGTTGGTTCAGTGAGTGTTGGGTCAGTGAGTGTGGGTCAGTGAGTGTGGGTCAGTGAGTGTGGGTCAGTGGGTGTTGGGTCAGTGGGTGTTGGTTCAGTGAGTGTTGGTTCAGTGAGTGTTGGTTCAGTGAGTGTTGGTTCAGTGAGTGTTGGTTCACTGAGTGTTGGTTCACTGAGTGTTGGTTCAGTGAGTGTTGGTTCAGTGAGTGTTGGTTCAGTGGGTGTGGGTTCAGTGAGTCTTGGTTCAGTGAGTCTTGGTTCAGTGAGTCTTGGTTCAGTGAGTGTTGGTTCAGTGAGTGTTGGTTCAGTGAGTGTTGGTTCAGTGAGTGTTGGTTCAGTGAGTGTTGGGTCAGTGAGTGTTGGGTCAGTGAGTGTTGGTTCACTGAGTGTTGGTTCACTGAGTGTTGGTTCACTGAGTGTTGGTTCACTGAGTGTTGGTTCAGTGAGTGTTGGTTCAGTGGGTGTTGGTTCAGTGGGTGTGGGTTCAGTGAGTCTTGGTTCAGTGAGTCTTGGTTCAGTGAGTGTTGGTTCAGTGAGTGTTGGTTCAGTGTGTGTTGGTTCAGTGAGTGTTGGTTCAGTGAGTGTTGGGTCAGTGAGTGTTGGGTCAGTGAGTGTTGGTTCAGTGAGTGTTGGTTCAGTGGGTGTGGGTTCAGTGAGTCTTGGTTCAGTGAGTGTTGGTTCAGTGAGTGTTGGTTCAGTGAGTGTTGGTTCAGTGAGTGTTGGTTCAGTGAGTGTTGGTTCAGTGAGTGTTGGTTCAGTGAGTGTTGGTTCAGTGAGTGTTGGTTCAGTGAGTGTTGGTTCAGTGAGTGTTGGGTCAGTGAGTGTTGGTTCACTGAGTGTTGGTTCACTGAGTGTTGGTTCACTGAGTGTTGGTTCAGTGAGTGTTGGTTCAGTGGGTGTTGGTTCAGTGGGTGTGGGTTCAGTGAGTCTTGGTTCAGTGAGTCTTGGTTCAGTGAGTGTTGGTTCAGTGAGTGTTGGTTCAGTGAGTGTTGGTTCAGTGAGTGTTGGGTCAGTGAGTGTTGGGTCAGTGAGTGTTGGGTCAGTGAGTGTTGGGTCAGTGAGTGTTGGGTCAGTGAGTGTTGGGTCAGTGAGTGTTGGGTCAGTGAGTGTTGGGTCAGTGAGTGTGGGTGAGTGAGTGTGGGTGAGTGAGTGTGGGTGAGTGAGTGTGGGTGAGTGAGTGTGGTTCAGCGAGTGTTGGTCAGCGAGTGTTGGTCAGCGAGTGTTGGTCAGCGAGTGTTGGTTCAGCGAGTGTTGGTTCAGCGAGTGTTGGTTCAGCGAGTGTTGGTTCAGCGAGTGTTGGTTCAGCGAGTGTTGGTTCAGCGAGTGTTGGTTCAGCGAGTGTTGGGTCAGCGAGTGTTGGGTCAGCGAGTGTTGGGTCAGCGAGTGTTGGGTCAGCGAGTGTGGGTGAGCGAGTGTGGGTGAGCGAGTGTGGGTGAGCGAGTGTTGGGTCAGCGAGTGTTGGGTCAGCGAGTGTGGGTGAGCGAGTGTGGGTGAGCGAGTGTGGGTGAGCGAGTGTGGGTGAGCGAGTGTGGGTCAGCGAGTGTGGGTCAGCGAGTGTGGGTCAGCGAGTGTGGGTCAGCGAGTGTGGGTCAGCGAGTGTTGGTTCAGCGAGTGTTGGTTCAGCGAGTGTGGGTCAGCGAGTGTTACTCAGCGAGTGTTACTCAGCGAGTGTTACTCAGCGGGTGTGGGCCAGCGGGTGTGGGCCAGCGGGTGTGGGCCAGCGGGTGTGGGGGAGTGAGTGTGTGTTCAGTGAGTGTGGGCCAGTGGGTGTGGGGGAGTGAGTGTGGGTGTTCAGTGAGTGTGGGCCAGTGGGTGTGGGGGAGTGAGTGTGGGTGTTGAGTGGGTGTTGAGTGGGTGTTGAGTGGGTGTTGAGTGGGTGTTGAGTGGGTGTTGAGTGGGTGTTGAGTGGGTGTTGAGTGGGTGTTGAGTGGGTGTTGAGTGGGTGTTGAGTGGGTGTGGGTGAGTGGGTGTGGGTGAGTGGGTGTGGGTGAGTGGGTGTGGGTGAGTGGGTGTGGGTGAGTGGGTGTTCAGTGAGTGGGTGTTCAGTGAGTGGGTGAGTGAGTGTGGGTGAGTGAGTGTGGGTGAGTGAGTGTGGGTGAGTGAGTGTGGGTGAGTGAGTGTGGGTGAGTGAGTGTGGGTGAGTGAGTGTGGGTGAGTGAGTGGGTGTTCAGTGAGTGGGTGTTCAGTGAGTGTGGGCCAGTGGGTGTTGGTTCAGTGAGTGTGGGTCACTGAGTGTGGGTCAATGAGTGTGGGTCAATGGGTGTGGGTCAATGAGTGTGGGTCAATGGGTGTGGGTCAGTGGGTGTGGGCCAGTGGGTGTGGGTCATTGAGTGTTGGGTCAGCGAGTGTTGGGTCAGCGAGTGTTGGGTCAGCGAGTGTTGGGTCAGCGAGTGTTGGGTCAGCGAGTGTTGGGTCAGCGAGTGTTGGGCCAGTGAGTGTGGGTCAGTGAGTGTGGGTCAGTGAGTGTGGGTCAGTGAGTGTGGGTCAGTGAGTGTTGGGTCAGCGAGTGTTGGGTCAGCGAGTGTTGGGTCAGCGAGTGTTGGGTCAGCGAGTGTGGGCCAGTGGGTGTTGTTCAGTGAGTGTGGGTGAGTGGGTGGTGGTTCAGTGAGTGTGGGTCATTGAGTGTTGGGTCAGCGAGTGTTGGGTCAGCGAGTGTTGGGTCAGCGAGTGTTGGGTCAGCGAGTGTGGGCAAGCGGGTGTTGTTCAGTGAGTGTGGGTCAATGGGTGTGGGCCAGTGGGTGTGGGTGAGTGAGTGAATGAGGATCAGTGACTGTGGGTGAGTGAACGAGAGTCAGTGAGTGTGGGTCAGTGAGTGTTGGTTCATTGGGTGTTGGTTCATTGGGTGTTGGGTCAGTGGATGTTGGTTCAGTGAGTGTGGGTCAGTGGATGTTGGTTCAGTGGATGTTGGTTCAGTGGATGTTGGTTCAGTGGATGTTGGTTCAGTGGATGTTGGTTCAGTGGGTGAGGGTCAGTGGGTGAGGGTCAGTGGGTGAGGGTCAGTGGGTGAGGGTCAGTGGGTGTGGGTCAGTGAGTGTGGGTCAGTGAGTGAGGGTCAGTGGATGTTGGTTCAGTGAGTGAGGGTCAGTGAGTGAGGGTCAGTGAGTGAGGGTCAGTGAGTGAGGGTCAGTGAGTGAGGGTCAGTGGGTGAGGGTCAGTGGGTGAGGGTCAGTGGGTGTGGGTCAGCGGGTGTGGGTCAGCGGGTGTGGGTCAGCGGGTGTGGGTCAGCGAGTGTGGGTCACTGGCTGAGGAGCACTGAGTGAGAGTCACTGAGTGAGGTCAGTGAGTGAGAGTCAGACTGAGTCTCTGTGTGAGGATCAGTGAATGAGGGTCAGAGTGTGGGTGAGTGAGTGAGGATCACTGAATGTGACTCTGAGTGAGGACCTGCGAGTGAGGGTCAGTGAGTGTGGGTGAGTGAATGAGGCTCAGTGAGTGAATGAGGCTCAGTGAGTGATGGTCGGTGAGTGACGGTCGTGAGTGAGGGTCAGTGAGTGTGGGTAAGTAAATGATGGTCAGTGAGTGAGGGTCAGTCGGTGTAGATCTCAGTGATCATAAATGATTTGGAGGAAAGTACAGGTGGTCTGATTAGCAAGTTTGCAGACGACACTAAGATTGGTGGAGTAGCAGATAGTGAAGGGGACTGTCAGAGAATACAGCAGAATGTAGATAGATTGGAGAGTTGGGCAGAGAAATGGCAGATGGAGTTCAATCAGGGCAAATGCGAGGTGATGCATTTTGGAAGATCTAATTCAAGAGTGAACTATACAGTAAATGGAAAAGTCCTGGGGAAAATTGATGTACAGAGAGATTTGGGTGTTCAGGTCCATTGTTCCCTGAAGGTGGCAACGCAGGTCAATAGAGTGGTCAAGAAGGCATACGGCATGCTTTCCTTCATCGGACGGGGTATTGAGTACAAGGGTTGACAGGTCATGTTACAGTTGTATAGGACTTTGCTTTGGCCACATTTGGAATACTGCGTGCAGTTCTGGTCGCCACATTACCAAAAGGATGTAGATGCTTTGGAGAGGGTGCAGAGGAGGTTCACCAGGATGTTGCCTGGTATGGAGGGCGCTAGCTATGAAGAGAGGTTGAGTAGATTAGGATTATTTTCATTTGAAAGACGGAGGTTGAGGGGGGACATGATTGAGGTGTCCAAAATCATGAGAGGTATAGACAGGGTGGAAAGCAAGAAGCTTTTTCCCAGAGTGGGGGATTCAATTACGAGGGGTCACGAGTTCAAAGTGAGAGGGCAAAAGTTTAGGGGGGATATGCGTGGAAAGTTCTTTATGCAGAGGGTGGTGGGTGCCTGGAAGGCGTTGCCAGCGTAGGTGGTAGACGCGGGCACGATAGCGTCTTTTAAGATGTATCTAGACAGATACATGAATGGGCAGGAAGCAAAGAGATACAGACCCTGAGAAAATAGGCGACATGTTTAGATAGAGGATCTGGATCGGCGCAGGCTTGGAGGGCCGAAGGGCCTGGTCCTGGTCCTGTGCTGTAATTTTCGTTGTTCTTTGGGTGAGTGTCAGTGAGTGAGTGTCAGTGAGTGAGTGTCAGTGAGTGAGTGTCAGTGGGTGAGGGTCAGTGAGTGAGTGTCAGTGAGTGAGTGTCAGTGAGTGAGTGAGCGTCAGTGAGTGAGTGTGGGTCAGTGAGTGAGTGTGGGTCAGCGAGTGTTGGTTCAGTAAGTGTTGGTTCAGTGAGTGTTGTTTCAGTGAGTGTTGGTTCAGTGAGTGTTGGTTCAGTGAGTGTTGTTTCAGTGAGTGTTGGTTCAGTGAGTGTTGGTTCAGTGGGTGTTGGTCAGTGAGTGTTGGTTCAGTAAGTGTTGGTTCAGTGAGTGTTGGTTCAGTGAGTGTTGGTTCAGTGAGTGTTGGTTCAGTGGGTGTTGGTCAGTGAGTGTTGGTTCAGTAAGTGTTGGTTCAGTGAGTGTTGTTTCAGTGAGTGTTGGTTCAGTGGGTGTTGGTTCAGTGAGTGTTGGTTCAGTGAGTGTTGTTTCAGTGAGTGTTGGTTCAGTGAGTGTTGGTTCAGTGAGTGTTGGTTCAGTGAGTGTTGGTCAGTGAGTGTTGTTTCAGTGAGTGTTGGTTCAGTGAGTGTTGGTTCAGTGAGTGTTGGTTCAGTGAGTGTTGGTTCAGTGGGTGTTGGTTCAGTGGGTGTTGGTTCAGTGAGTGTTGGTTCAGTGGGTGTTGGTTCAGTGGGTGTTGGTTCAGTGAGTGTTGGTTCAGTGAGTGTTGTTTCAGTGAGTGTTGGTTCAGTGAGTGTTGGTTCAGTGGGTGTTGGTTCAGTGAGTGTTGGTTCAGTGAGTGTTGGTTCAGTGAGTGTTGTTTCAGTGAGTGTTGGTTCAGTGAGTGTGGCTCAGTAAGTGTTGGCTCAGTGAGTGTTGGTTCAGTGAGTGTTGTTTCAGTGAGTGTTGGTTCAGTGGGTGTTGGTTCAGTGGGTGTTGGTTCAGTGAGTGTTGGTTCAGTGAGTGTTGTTTCAGTGAGTGTTGGTTCAGTGAGTGTGTGTCAGTAAGTGTTGGCTCAGTGAGTGTTGGTTCAGTGAGTGTTGGTTCAGTGAGTGTTGGTTCAGTAAGTGTTGGTTCAGTGAGTGTTGGTTCAGTGGGTGTTGGTTCAGTGAGTGTTGGTTCAGTGAGTGTTGGTTCAGTGAGTGTTGTTTCAGTGAATGTTGGTTCAGTGAGTGTGGGTCAGTAAGTGTTGGTTCAGTAAGTGTTGGTTCAGTGAGTGTTGTTTCAGTGAGTGTTGGTTCAGTGAGTGTTGGTTCAGTGGGTGTTGGTTCAGTAAGTGTTGGTTCAGTGAGTGTTGGTTCAGTGAGTGTTGGTTCAGTGAGTGTTGGTTCAGTGAGTGTTGGTTCAGTGGGTGTTGGTCAGTGAGTGTTGGTTCAGTGAGTGTTGTTTCAGTGAGTGTTGGTTCAGTGGGTGTTGTTTCAGTGAGTGTTGGTTCAGTGGGTGTTGGTCAGTGAGTGTTGGTTCAGTAAGTGTTGGTTCAGTGAGTGTTGGTTCAGTGAGTGTTGGTCAGTGAGTGTTGGTTCAGTGAGTGTTGGTCAGTGAGTGTTGGTTCAGTGAGTGTTGGTTCAGTAAGTGTTGGTTCAGTGAGTGTTGGTTCAATGAGTGTTGTTTCAGTGAGTGTTGGTTCAGTGAGTGTTGGTTCAGTGAGTGTTGGTTCAGTGAGTGTTGGGTCAGTGAGTGTTGGTTCAGTGAGTGTTGGTCAGTGAGTGTTGGTTCAGTGAGTGTTGGTTCAGTGAGTGTTGGTTCAGTGAGTGTTGGTTCAATGAGTGTTGTTTCAGTAAGTGTTGGTCAGTGAGTGTTGGTTCAGTGAGTGTTGGTTCAGTGAGTGTTGGTTCAGTGAGTGTTGGGTCAGTGAGTGTTGGTTCAGTGAGTGTTGGTTCAGTGAGTGTTGGTTCAGTGAGTGTTGGTTCAGTGAGTGTTGGTTCAGTGAGTGTTGGTCTGTGAGTGTTGGGTCAGTGAGTGTTGGTTCAGTGAGTGTTGGTTCAGTGAGTGTTGGTTCAGTGAGTGTTGGTCAGTGAGTGTTGGTTCAGTGAGTGTTGGGTCAGTGAGTGTTGGTTCAGTGAGTGTTGGTTCAGTGAGTGTTGGTTCAGTGAGTGTTGGTTCAGTGAGTGTTGGTTCAGTGGGTGTTGGTTCAGTGGGTGTTGGTTCAGTGGGTGTTGGTTCAGTGAGTGTTGGTTCAGTGAGTGTTGGTTCAGTGAGTGTTGGTTCAGTGAGTGTTGGTTCAGTGAGTGTTGGTTCAGTGAGTGTTGGTTCAGTGAGTGTTGGTTCAGTGAGTGTTGGTTCAGTGAGTGTTGGCTCAGTGAGTGTTGGCTCGTGAGTGTGGGTCCGTGAGTGTGGGTCCGTGAGTGTGGGTCCGTGAGTGTGGGTCCGTGAGTGTTATTCAGTGGGTGTGGGTCTGAGAGTGAGGTTCAGTGAGTGTTGGGTCAGAGAGTGTTGGGTCAGAGAGTGTTGGGTCAGAGAGTGTTGGGTCAGAGAGTGTTGGGTCAGAGAGTGTGCGTCAGTGGGTGTGCGTCAGTGAATGAGGGTCACTGAGTGAGGGTCACTGAGTGAGGGTCACTGAGTGAGGGTCACTGAGTGAGGGTCAGTGAGTGATAGTTGGTGAGTGACTGTCAGTGAGTGTTGGTGAGTGAATGAGGGTCAGTGAGTGAGGGAGTGTGGGTCAGTGAGTGTGGGTCAGTGAGTGTGGGTCAGTGAGTGTGGGTCAGTGACTGTGGGTGAGTGATCGAGAGTCAGTGGGTGTGTGTCAGTGAGTGTGTCACTGAGTGAGGGTCAGTGAGTGATAGGTGGTGAGTGACTGTCAGTGAGTGTTGGTGAGTGAATGAGGGTCAGTGAGTGAGGGAGTGTGGGTCAGTGAGTGTGGGTCAGTGAGTGTGGGTCAGTGAGTGTGGGTGAGTAAATGATGGTCAGTAAGTGAGGGTCAGTTGATGTCGATTTCACTGAGTGAGGGTCCCTGAGTGTGGATCAGTGATGAGGGCCCATGACTGCGAGTCAGCGGATGAGGGACACTGAGTGAGGGTCACTGAGTGAGAGTCAGACTGAGTGCCAGTGAGTGTGGGTGAGTGAATGAGGATCAGTGACTGTGTGGGTTCAGTGAGTGTGGGTTCAGTGAGTGTGGGTTCAGTGAGTGTTGGTTCAGTGAGTGTTGGTTCAGTGAGTGTTGGTTCAGTGAGTGTTGGGTCAGTGAGTGTTGGGTCAGTGAGTGTTGGGTCAGTGAGTGTTGGGTCAGTGAGTGTTGGTTCAGTGAGTGTTGGTTCAGTGGGTGTTGGTTCAGTGGGTGTTGGTTCAGTGAGTGTTGGGTCAGTGAGTGTTGGGTCAGTGAGTGTTGGGTCAGTGAGTGTTGGGTCAGTGAGTGTTGGGTCAGTGAGTGTTGGGTCAGTGAGTGTTGGTTCAGTGGGTGTGGGTCAGTGAGTGTGGGTGAGTAAATGATGGTCAGTAAGTGAGGGTCAGTTGATGTCGATTTCAGTGAGTGAGGGTCACTGAGTGTGGATCAGTGATGAGGGCACATGACTGCGGGTCAGCGGATGAGGGGCACTGAGTGAGGGTCACTGAGTGAGAGTCAGACTGAGTGTCAGTGATTGTGGGTGAGTGAATGAGGATCAGTGACTGTGTGTGAGTGAACGAGAGTCAGTGAGTGTGGGTCGGTGAGTGTGGGTCGGTGAGTGTGGGTCGGTGAGTGTGGGTCGGTGAGTGTGGGTCGGTGAGGGTGGGTCGGTGAGTGTGGTTCGGTGAGTGTGGTTCGGTGAGTGTGGTTCGGTGAGTGTGGTTCGGTGAGTGTGGGTCGGTGAGTGTGGGTCGGTGAGTGTGGGTCGGTGAGTGTGGTTCGGTGAGTGTGGTTCGGTGAGTGTGGTTCGGTGAGTGTGGTTCGGTGAGTGTGGGTCGGTGAGTGTGGTTCGGTGAGTGTGGTTCGGTGAGTGTGGGTCGGTGAGTGAGGGTCTGTGAGTGTGGGTCGGTGGGACGCAATCTTTGAAGCTTGTTGAAGAGCTTGTGAAGGGCGGGCAAAGGAGATTCAATCGTATTTTTAAATACTGTATGGGGGGGATTTTACAGGACGATGGGGACAGAGCAGGAAGTGGGGGCTAATTGAATTGAATCTTTCAAAGAGCCAGTCCAGGCATGATGGGCCGAAAGGCCTCAGTCTGTGCTGTTAAATTCTATGATTCTCCATTTCTCTATCTCTGTCTCTATCTCCGTGACTATCTCTGTCTCTCTTTCTTTCTCTCTCTCTCTCTCTGTCTCTCTCTCTCTCTGTCGCCATCTCTCTCTCTCTCTCTCTCTCTCTCTGTGCCTGTCTCTCTCTATCTCTCTGTCTGTTTCTCTCTCTGTCTCCGTCTGTCTCTCTCTGTCTCTCTCTCTGTGCCTATCTCTCTCTGTCTCTCTGTCTGTGTCTCTCTCTGTCTCCGTCTGTCTCTGTGTCTCTCTCTGTCTGTCTCTGTCTCTCTCTGTTGCCATATCTCTCTCTCTCTCTGTGACTATATCTCTCTGTCTCTCCCTGTGCCTATCTCTCTCTGTCTCTCTGTCCCTCTGTCTGTGTCTCTCTCTGTCTCCGTCTGTCTCTGTGTGTCTCTCTCTCTGTCTCTCTCTGTTGCCATATATCTCTCTCTCTCTGTGCCTATATCTCTTTGTCTCTCTCTGTGCCTATCTCTCACTGTCTCTCTGTCTGTGTCTCTCTCTGTCTCCGTCTGTCTCTGTGTGTCTCTCTCTCTGTCTCTGTCTCTCTCTGTTGCCATATCTCTGTCTCTCTCTGTGTCTATATCTCTGTCTGTCTGTCTCCATCTGTCTCTGTGTCTCTCTCTGGCTCTGTGTCTCTCTGTCTCTCTATCTCTCTCTCTCTGTCACCATATCTCTGTCTCTCTCTCTCTATCTTTATCTGTGTGTGTGTGTCTCTCTATCTCTGTCTCTATGTGTGTGTCTCTCTGTCTTGGTCTGTCTCTCTCTCTGTGTGTCCCTCTCTCTGTCTGTGTCTCTCTATCTATCTCTGTCTCTCTATCTCTGTGTGTGTGTGTGTCTCTGTCTTTGTCTGTCTCTCTGTCTGTCTCTCTCTCTGTCTCTCTCTCTGTCTCTCTCTCTGTTTCTCTCTCTGTTTGTCTCTCTGTCTCTCTATCTGTGTCTCTCTATCTATCTCTGTCTCTCTCTCTGTCTCTCAGTCCCTCCTTTTCCATTTCTCTTGCTTTCTCTGTCTGTCTGTCTCCCTCTCAGTCTCTCTCTCTCTGTTTCCATCACTCTTGCTCTCTCTCTGTCTCTCTCTCTGTCTCTCTCTCTGTCTCTCTCTCTGTCTCTCTCTGTGTCTCTCTCTCTGTCTCTCTCTCTGTCTCTCTCTCTGTTTCTCTCTGTCTCTCTATCTGTGTCTCTCTATCTATCTCTGTCTCTCTCTCTGTCTCTCAGTCCCTCCTTTTCCATTTCTCTTGCTTTCTCTGTCTGTCTGTCTCCCTCTCAGTCTCTCTCTCTCTGTTTCCATCACTCTTGCTCTCTCTCTGTCTCTCTCTCTCTCTCTCTCTCTCTCTCTCTCTCTGTCTCTCTCTCTCTCTCTGGTGTATTGTTCATGTGAGACCACTATACATGTTTGGTGTCGTATGCACAGTGAGCCACTGGAACAAGTCGATAATAAAGGTTCAGTTTTACAGTAGCAATCCAGAAGGCAGTGCCAAGTGTTTCTGTCAGAGACTTACAGCAGCAGACCTGCAATGTGAGATCTAACAGTGGCGATGCTGAACGGAGCTGCATTTACTTTATAGCCAGGTAGAATTCGCTGTGCTTTCAGTGGTGAACACCAGGTAAGGCAGATTGTCAAATATGGACAGTGTTGGGGTATGTACAGAGCAGACTTTGTATCTTTGTGTAGCAAATACAGGACAAGCATTTCTGTTCGATCTGTTCAAACCTTAGTGCAGGAGTCTAACACCCCACAACATCTGCCACCTGTTGTAGTGATAGAGAGAATTTGGACAGATGTTCATCTGTCAGGGGTGATTTTGGTCTCTTTCTCTCCCTTCTTCCCCCACCTCCCTGTCACCGCACCCCCACTCCCTGTCTCTGTCTCTCTCTCTCCCCTGTATCTCTCTCTCCCCCCTCCGTCTCTCTCCGGTTCTCCCCCCCCCCCCCTCCACCGTCTCTCTCTCTCTCCACTCCCTGTCTCTCTCTCTTTCCCCATCCCCGTTTCTCTCTCCTCCCTCCGTCTCTCTCCATCTCTCCCCCCGTCTCTCTCTCTCTCTCCTCCATGTCTCTCTCTCTCCTCCCTCCCTGTCCCTCTCTCCACTCCCTGTCTCTCTCTCTTTCCCCATCCCCATTTCTCTTTCCCCCCTCTGTCCCTCTGCCCTCGTCTCTCTCTCCCCCCTCCATCTCCCTCGCTCATCCCTCTGTCTCTCTCTCTCTCTTTCCTCCTTGTCTCTCTCTCTCTTCTCCCTCCCTGTCCCTCTTTCCACTCCCTGTCTCTCTCTCTTTCCCCATCCCCGTTTCTCTCTCCTCCCTCTGTCCCTCTTCCCTCGTCTCTCTCTCCCCCCTCCATCTCCCTCGCTCATCCCTCTGTCTCTCTCTCTCTTCCCCCTCCCTGTCTCTTCCTCTCTCACCCCTCCCTGTCTCTTCCTCTCTCATCCCATCCCTGTCTCTCCCCTGTCCCCTTCTCCCTGACTCTCCCGCCTCTCTATCACTCTGACCCCCTCCCTGTCTCTCTCCCCTCCTGTCTCTCCCCCTTCCATCTCTCTGTCTCTGTCTCTCTCTCTCTCCTCTGTCTCTCTCTTCCCCCTCCATCTCTCTCCCTCCTCCCTCAGTCTCTCTCTTTCTTGCTGCTCCATCTCTGTCTCTCTCTCCCTCTCCCCTCTGTCTCTCTCCCCCCTCCCTGTCTGTCTCTCCCCCCTCCCTGTCTGTCTCTCCCCCCTCCCTGTCTGTCTCTCCCCCCTCCCTGTCTGTCTCTCCCCCCTCCCTGTCTGTCTCTCCCCCCTCCCTGTCTCTCTCTCCCCCCTCCCTGTCTCTCTCTCCCCCCTCCCTGTCTCTCTCTCCCCCCTCCCTGTCTCTCTCTCCCCCCTCCCTGTCTCTCTCTCCCCCTCCCTGTCTCTCTCTCCCCCCTTCCTGTCTCTCTCTCCCCCCTTCCTGTCTCTCTCTCCCCCCCTTCCTGTCTCTCTCTCCCCCCTTCCTGTCTCTCTCTCTCCCCTTCCCTGTCTCTCTCTCTCCTCCGTCTTTCTCTGCCCTCTCTATCCCCTCTCCCTGTCTCTCCCTTCTACCTCTCTCTCCTCCTCCCTCTCTCTCCCTTCTTTCACTCTCCCCCATCTCTGTCTCCCTCCCCCCTCCATCTCTCTCCCCCTCCCAATCTCTCCCCCTTTCTCTGTGTCCATCTCTCTACCTGTGTCCCACTCTCTCACTGCCCTCTTCCCTCACTGCCTGTCTCTCTCTCCTCCCTCATTCTGCCTTCTCTCTCCCCCCTCCCTGTCTCTCTCGCCCCTCCCTGACTCTCTCTCTCTCCTCTCTCCCCCCCGTCTCTCTCTCTCCTCCTTCTCTCCCTCTCTCTCCCCCTCCCTGTTTCTCTCTCTCTCTCTCCTCTCTCTCCCCTCCCTGTCTCTCTCTCTCTCCCTCCCTGTTTCTCTCTCTCTCTCCCTCCCTGTTTCTCTCTCTCTCTCCTCTCTCTCCCACCCCCTCTCGCTCCCCTCCCTGTCTCTCTCTCTCCCCCTCCCTGTTTCTCTCTCTCTCTCCTCTCTCTCCCACCCCCTCTCTCTCCACTCCCTGTCTCTCTCTCTCCCCCTCCCTGTTTCTCTCTCTCTCTCTCCTCTCTCCCACCCCCTCTCTCTCCCCTCCCTGTCTCTCTCTCTCCCCCTCCCTGTTTCTCTCTCTCTCTCTCTCCTCTCTCCCACCCCCCTCTCTTTCCCCTCCCTGTCTCTCTCCCCCTCCCGGTCCCTTTCTCCTCTGACTCTCTCTCGCCCCTTTCTGTCTCTCTCTCTCTCTCTCCTCTCTCCCAGCCCCCTCTCTCACCCCTCCCTGTGTCTCTCCTCCTTCTCTCCCTCTCTCTCCCCCTCCCTGTTTCTCTCCCCCTCCCTGTCTCTCTCCCCCTCCCTGTCTCTCTCCCCATCCCTGTCTCTCTCTCCCCATCCCTGTCTCTCTCTCCCCATCCCTGTCTCTCTCTCCCCATCCCTGTCTCTCTCTCCCACTCTCTGTCTCTCTCACCCCTCCCTGTCTCTCTCTCCCCCCTCTCTGTCTCTCTCTCCCCCCTCTCTGTCTCTCTCCCCCTCCCTGTTTCTCTCCCCCTCTCTGTTTCTCTCTCTCTCTTTCTTTCTTCCCCTCCCTGTGTGTCTCTCTCCCCCCCCTCCCTGTCTCTCTCCCCCCCCTCCCTGTCTCTCTCCCCCTCCCTGTTTCTCTCTCTCTCTCCCCCTCCCTGTTTCTCTCTCTCTCTCCTTTCTCTCCCCCCTCTCTGTTTCTCTCCCCCCTCTCTGTTTCTCTCCCCCCTCTCTGTTTCTCTCCCCCCTCTCTGTCTCTCTCCCCCCTCTCTGTCTCTCTCCCCCCTCTCTGTCTCTCTCCCCCCTCTCTGTCTCTCTCCCCCTCCCTGTCTCTCTCTCCCCCCCTCTCTGTCTCTCTCCCCCCTCTCTGTCTCTCTCCTCCCTGTCTCTCTCTCCCCCCCTCTCTGTCTCTCTCACCCCTCCCTGTCTCTCTCTCTCTCCTCCTTCTCTCCTCTCTCTCCCCCTCCTGTGTCTCTCTCTCCCCCCCTCTCTGTCTCTCTCACCCCTCCCTGTCTCTCTCTCTCCTCCTTCTCTCCTCTCTCTTCCCCTCCCTGTTTCTCTCTCTCTCTCCTCTATCTCCCACCCCCCCTCCCTCTCTCCCCCTCCCTGTCTCTCTCCCCCTCCCTGTCCCTTTCTCCTCTGACTCTCTCCGTCCTCTCTCTCGCTCCTATCTGTCTCTCTCTCTCTCTCTCCTCTCTCTACCACCCCCTCTCTCTTCCCCCCCCCCACTTTCCCTCCCTGTCTCTCTCTCTCCTCCTTCTCTCCCTTTCTCTCCCTCTCCCTGTTTCTCTCTCTCTCCTTCTCTCTTCCCCTCTCTTTCTCCCCCTCCCTGTGTGTCTCTCTCCCCCCTCTCTGTCTCTCTCCCCCTCCCTGTTTCTCTCTCTCTCTCCTCTCTCTCCCCCTCCCTGTCTCTCTCTCGCCCCTTCCTGTCTCTCTCTCACCCCCTCTCTGTCTCTCTCTCCCCCCTCTCTGTCTCTCTCTCCCCCCTCTCTGTCTCTCTCCCCCTCCCTGTGTCTCTCTCTCCCCCCTCTTTCTCTCTCTCCCCCTCCCTGTTTCTCTCTCTCTCTCCCACCCCCCCTCTCTCCCCCTCCCTGTCCCTTTCTCCTCTGACTCTCTCCGCCCTCTCTCTCGCCCCTCTCTGTCTCTCTCTCTCTCCTCTCTCTCCCACCCCCCTCTCTCTTCCCCCCGCCCCTCCGCTCCCTGTCTCTCTCTCTCCTCCTTCTCTCCTCTCTCTCCCCCTCCCTGTGTCTCTGTCTCCCCCCTCTCTGTCTCTCTCCCCCTCCCTGTTCCTCTCTCTCTCTCTCTCCCAGCACCCTCTCTCACCCCTCCCTGTTTCTCTCTCTCTCTCTCCTCCTTCTCCTCTCTCTCCCCCTCCCTGTGTCTCTCTCTCCCCCCTCTCTGTCTCTCTCCCCCTCCCTGTTTCTCTCCCCCTCCCTGTTTCTCTCTCTCTCTCCTCTCTCTCCCCCCTCCCTGTTTCTCTCTCTCTCTCTCCTCTCTCTCCCCCCTCCCTGTCTCTCTCTCCCCCCCCCTCTCTGTCTCTCTCACCCCTCCCTGTCTCTCTCACCCCTCTCTGTCTCTCTCACCCCTCTCTGTCTCTCTCACCCCTCCCTGTCTCTCTCTCCCCCCCTCTCTGTCTCTCTCACCCCTCCCTGTCTCTCTCTCCCCCCTCTCTGTCTCTCTCACCCCTCCCTGTCTCTCTCCCCCCTCCCTGTCTCTCTCTCCCCCCTTCTCTGTCTCTCTCTCTCCTCCTTCTCTCCTCTCTCTCCCCCTCCCTGTGTCTCTCTCCCCCCACTCTCTCTCTCTTCCCCTCCCTCTCTCTCTCTTCCCCTCCCTGTTTCTCTCTCTCTCTCCTCTATCTCCCACCCCCCCTCTCTCTCCCCCCTCTCTGTCTCTCTCCCCCTCCCTGTCCCTTTCCCCTCTGACTCTCTCCGCCCTCTCTCTCGCCCCTATCTGTCTCTCTCTCTCTCTCTCTCTACCACCCCCCTCTCTCTTCACCCCCACTTTCCCTCCCTGTCTCTCTCTCTCCTCCTTCTCTCCCTCTCTCTCCCCCTCCCTGTTTCTCTCTCTCTCCTCTCTTCCCCTCTCTTTCTCCCCCTCCTTGTGTGTCTCTCTCCCCCCTCTCTGTCTCTCTCCCCCTCCCTGTTTCTCTCTCTCCCCCTCCCTGTCTCTCTCTCCCCCTCCCTGTCTCTCTCTCCCCCTCCCTGTCTCTCTCTCCCCCCTCCCTGTCTCTCTCTCCCCCCTCCCTGTCTCTCTCTCCCCCCTCCTTGTCTCTCTCTCCCCCCTCCTTGTCTCTCTCTCCCCCCTCCCTGTCTCTCTCTTCCCCCCTCCCTGTCTCTCTCTTCCCCCCTCCCTGTCTCTCTCTTCCCCCCTCCCTGTCTCTCTCTTCCCCCCTCCCTGCCTCTCTCTTCCCCCCTCCCTGTCTCTCTCTTCCCCCCTCCCTGTCTCTCTCTTCCCCCCTCCCTGTCTCTCTCTTCCCCCTCCCTGTCTCTCTCTTCCCCCCTCCCTGTCTCTCTCTTCCCCCCTCCCTGTCTCTCTCTTCCCCCCTCCCTGTCTCTCTCTTCCCCCCTCCCTGTCTCTCTCTCCCCCCTCTCTGTCTCTCTCTCCCCCCTCTCTGTCTCTCTCTCCCCCCTCTCTCTCTCTCTCTCCCCCCTCTGTCTCTCTCTCTCCCCCCTCTCTCTCTCTCCTCCTCCCACCCCCCTCTCCTCTGACTCTCTCCGCCCTCTCTCTCGCCCCTCTCTGTCTCTCTCTCTCTCCTCCTTTTCTCCCTCTCTCTCCCCCTCCCTGTCTCTCTCTCTCCTCCTTCCCTCCCTCTCTCTCCCCCCTCCTTCCCTCCCTCTCTCTCCCCCCTCTCTGTCTCTCTCTCTCTCCTCTCTCTCCCACTCCCTGTCTCTCTCCCCCTCCCTGTCTCTCTCCCCCTCCCTGTCTCTCTCCCCCTCCCTGTCCCTCTCCCCCTCCCTGTCCCTCTCCCCCTCCCTGTCCCTTTCTCCTCTGACTCTCTCTCGCCCCTCTCTGTCTCTGTCTCTCTCTCTCTCTCTCTCTCCTCTCTCTCCCAGCCCCCTCTCTCCCCTCCTTCTCTCCCCCTCCCTGTTTCTCTCTCTCTCTCCCAGCCCCCTCTCTCACCCCTCCCTGTCTCTCTCTCCCTCCCTGTCTCTCTCTCCCTCCCTGTCTCTCTCTCCCTCCCTGTCTCTCTCTCCCACTCTCTGTCTCTCTCCCCCTCCCTGTTTCTCTCTCTCCCCCTCCCTGTCTCTCTCTCCCCCTCCCTGTCTCTCTCTCCCCCTCCCTGTCTCTCTCTCCCCCTCCCTGTCTCTCTCTCCCCCCTCCCTGTCTCTCTCTCCCCCCTCCTTGTCTCTCTCTCCCCCCTCCCTGTCTCTCTCTCCCCCTCCCTGTCTCTCTCTCCCCCCTCCCTGTCTCTCTCTCCCCCCTCCCTGTCTCTCTCTCCCCCCTCCTTGTCTCTCTCTCCCCCCTCCCTGTCTCTCTCTTCCCCCCTCCCTGTCTCTCTCTTCCCCCCTCCCTGTCTCTCTCTTCCCCCCTCCCTGTCTCTCTCTTCCCCCCTCCCTGTCTCTCTCTTCCCCCCTCCCTGTCTCTCTCTTCCCCCCTCCCTGTCTCTCTCTTCCCCCCTCCCTGTCTCTCTCTTCCCCCCTCCCTGTCTCTCTCTTCCCCCCTCCCTGTCTCTCTCTTCCCCCCTCCCTGTCTCTCTCTTCCCCCCTCCCTGTCTCTCTCTTCCCCCCTCCCTGTCTCTCTCTTCCCCCCTCCCTGTCTCTCTCTTCCCCCCTCCCTGTCTCTCTCTTCCCCCCTCCCTGTCTCTCTCTTCCCCCCTCCCTGTCTCTCTCTTCCCCCCTCCCTGTCTCTCTCTCCCCCTCTCTGTCTCTCTCTCCCCCCTCTCTGTCTCTCTCTCCCCCCTCTCTGTCTCTCTCTCCCCCCTCTCTGTCTCTCTCTCCCCCCTCTCTGTCTCTCTCCCCCCCTCTCTCTCTCTCCCCCTCCCACCCCCCTCTCTCCCCCTCCCTGTCCCTTTCTCCTCTGACTCTCTCCGCCCTCTCTCTCGCCCCTCTCTGTCTCTCTCTCTCTCCTCCTTTTCTCCCTCTCTCTCCCCCTCCCTGTCTCTCTCTCTCCTCCTTCTCTCCCTCTCTCTCCCCCCTCTCTGTCTCTCTCTCTCTCCTCTCTCTCCCACTCCCTGTCTCTCTCCCACTCCCTGTCTCTCTCCCACTCCCTGTCTCTCTCCCCCTCCCTGTCTCTCTCCCCCTCCCTGTCTCTCTCCCCCTCCCTGTCCCTCTCCCCCTCCCTGTCCCTTTCTCCTCTGACTCTCTCTCGCCCCTCTCTGTCTCTGTCTCTCTCTCTCTCTCTCTCTCCTCTCTCTCCCAGCCCCCTGTCTCCCCTCCTTCTCTCCCCCTCCCTGTTTCTCTCTCTCTCTCCCAGCCCCCTCTCTCCCCTCCTTCTCTCACCCCTCCCTGTCTCTCTCTCCCTCCCTGTCTCTCTCTCCCACTCTGTCTCTCTCACCCCTCCCTGTCTCTCTCTCTCCTCCTTCTCTCCTCTCTCTCCCCCTCCCTGTGTCTCTGTCTCCCCCCTCTCTGTCTCTCTCCCCCTCCCTGTTCCTCTCTCTCTCTCTCTTCCAGCACCCTCTCTCACCCCTCCCTGTTTCTCTCTCTCTCCTCCTTGTTTCTCTCTCTCTCCTCCTTCTCTCTCCTCTCTCTCCCCTCTCTCCCCCTCCCTGTGTCTCTCTCTCCCCCCTCTCTGTCTCTCTCCCCCTCCCTGTCTCTCTCCCCCTCCCTGTCTCTCTCCCCCTCCCTGTTTCTCTCTCTCTCTCCTCTCTCTCCCCCCTCTCTGTCTCTCTCCCCCCTCTCTGTCTCTCTCCCCCCTCTCTGTCTCTCTCCCCCCTCTCTGTCTCTCTCCCCCCTCTCTGTCTCTCTCCCCCCTCTCTGTCTCTCACCCCCTCTCTGTCTCTCTCTCCCCCCCTCTCTGTCTCTCTCTCTCCTCCTTCTCTCCTCTCTCTCCCCCTCCCTGTTTCTCTCTCTCTCCCAGCCCCCTCTCTCACCCCTCCCTGTGTCTCTCTCTCCTCCTTCTCTCCCTCTCTCTCCCCCTCCCTGTTTCTCTCTCTCTCTCCCCCTCCCTGTCTCTCTCTCCCACTCTCTGTCTCTCTCACCCCTCCCTGTCTCTCTCTCTCCTCCTTCTCTCCTCTCTCTCCCCCTCCCTGTGTGTGTCTCTCCCCCCTCTCTGTCTCTCTCACCCCTCCCTGTTTCTCTCTCTCTCCTCTTCTCTCTCCTCTCTCTCCCCCTCCCTGTGTCTCTCTCTCTCCCCCCTCTCTGTCTCTCTCCCCCTCCCTGTTTCTCTCTCTCTCTCCTCTTTCTTCCCCTCCCTGTGTCTCTCTCTCCCCCCCTCTCTGTCTCTCTCCCTCTCCCTGTCTCCCTCTCCCACTCTCTCTCTCTCTCACCCCTCCCTGTCTCTCTCTCTCCTCCTTCTCTCCTCTCTCTCCCCCTCCCTGTGTCTCTCTCTCCCCCCTCTCTGTCTCTCTCCCCCTCCCTGTTTCTCTCCCCCTCCCTGTTTCTCTCTCTCTCTCCTCTCTCTCCCCCCTCCCTGTTTCTCTCTCTCTCTCCTCTCTCTCCCCCCTCCCTGTCTCTCTCTCCCCCCCCTCTCTGTCTCTCTCACCCCTCCCTGTCTCTCTCACCCCTCTCTGTCTCTCTCACCCCTCCCTGTCTCTCTCTCCCCCCCTCTCTGTCTCTCTCACCCCTCCCTGTCTCTCTCTCCCCCCTCTCTGTCTCTCTCACCCCTCCCTGTCTCTCTCCCCCCTCCCTGTCTCTCTCTCCCCCCTTCTCTGTCTCTCTCTCTCCTCCTTCTCTCCTCTCTCTCCCCCTCCCTGTGTCTCTCTCCCCCTCCCTGTGTCTCTCTCCCCCTCCCTGTGTCTCTCTCTCCCCCCCTCTGTCTCTCTCCCCCCTCTCTGTCTCTCTCCCCCCTCTCTGTCTCTCTCCCCCCTCTCTGTCTCTCTCCCCCCTCTCTGTCTCTCTCCCCCCTCTCTGTCTCTCTCCCCCCTCTCTGTCTCTCTCCCCCCTCTCTGTCTCTCTCTCTCCCCTCTCTGTCTCTCTCTCCCCCCTCTCTGTCTCTCTCTCTCCCCTCTCTGTCTCTCTCTCTCCCCTCTCCCTGTCTCTCTCCCCTCTCCCTGTCTCTCTCCCCTCTCCCTGTCTCTCTCACCCCTCCCTGTCTCTCTCCTCCTTCTCTCCTCCTTCTCTCCTCTCTCTCCCCCTCCCTGTGTCTCTCTCTCCCCCCTCTCTCTCTCTCTTCCCCTCCCTGTTTCTCTCTCTCTCTCTCCCCCCTCTCTGTCTCTCTCCCCCTCCCTGTCCCTTTCTCCTCTGACTCTCTCCGCCCTCTCTCTCGCCCCTCTCTGTCTCTCTCTCTCCTCCTTCTCTTTTCTCTCTCTCCCCCTCCCTGTGTCTCTCTCTGCCCCCTCTCTGTCTCTCTCCCCCTCCCTGTTTCTCTCTCTCTCTCCTCTCTCCCCCATCCCCCTCTCTCGCCTCTCCCTGTCTCTCTCTCTCTCCTCCTTCTCTCCCTCTCTCTCCCCCTCCCTGTTTCTCTCTCTCTCTCCTTCTCTCTTCCCCTCTATCTCTCCCCCCTCTCTTTTCCTGCTCCCTGTCCCTCCCTCTCTCTCTCCCGCCACCACCCCCCGCCCACCTACCGTCCCTACTCCCCAGGTCGGTGCTGGTTTAAAGGACTGCCTGACCCTCAGCATGCTCCCTCCACTCTGCCCTGCGCCTCTCGCTATACACTGTCCCCCTCCCTCCTCTCCACAGGCTTGAATTTCCTTCAAGTGCCCATCCAACCTCTTCCTGAAATCATCGATCGTCTCCGCTTCCACCACCCTCCGAGACAGCGAGTTCCATTTCATTACCACTCGCTGGGTACAAAGTGCTTCCTCATATTCCCCCTGCATCTTTTGCCCAAAACCTTCCATCTGTGTCCCCTAGTCCTTGTACCATTCGTGAATGGGAACAGTTTTTCCTTCGTCTGTCTGATCGAAACCTGTCATCACCTTGTGCACATCTATTAAATCTCCCCTTAATCTACTTTTCTCCAAGGAGAACAATCCCAGCTTCTCCAAACTAACCTTGTAACGAAAATCTCTCCTCCCTGGAACCATTCTGGTCAATCTCTACACCCTCTCAAGGACCCTCGCCTCCTTCCTGAAGTGTGGTGACCAGAACTGGACACAATTCTCCAGTTGGGGCCTAACCAGAGCTTTATAAAAGTTCAGCATGACCTCCCAGCTTTTGTACTCAATGCCTCTATTTATGAAGCCCAAGATCCCATATGCTTTGCTGAATACTCTCTCAGTATGCCCTGCCACCTTCAAAGATCGATGCACAGGAACCCCCCCCCCCAGTCCCTGAACACTCTTTAGAACTGTACCATTAAGTCTAAATGACCTTTCCCCTATCACTTCTGCCAAAATACATCCCCGCGCACCTCTCGGCCCATTCCTCTTGCCTATCTATACCCATTTTCAGGCAGTTTGTCTCGTCCTCCCTGTCTCCCACTCCTCCAAGTTTGCCAATTTTGAAATTCCACTCTGTGTTCCAATATTCAAGTCAACATCAAAAGAAAGCAGTGGTCCCAGCACTGACCCTTGAGGAGCACCACTTCTTTACCATCCTCCAGTCTGAAAAATAACCATTTACTCCGACTCGCTGTTTTGTGTCCTTAAGGCAACTTTTTATCCAATTGGATATATAGTAAAAAGGTGGTGCAAGGAGTGGGGCCGATTTGGGACCAGAAAGGGGATTTACCCATGGAGGCAGAGGGCATTGCTGAGGTATTAAATGAATATTTGCATCTGTCTTTACCAGGGACGATGTAATCCTGGCAATGGTGAAAGAGGAGGTAATTCAGACACTAGAAGGGTTTAAAATTGATAAGGAGGTGGTATTGGATAGGCTGTCTGTACCTAAAGTGGATAAAGCACCAGGACTGCATCCAAGGATACTGAGGGAAGTAAGGGTGGAAATCGCAGAGGCACTGACCATAATTTTTCAGTCTTCCTTCGACTTGGGGGTGGTGCCAGAGGACTGGAGAATTGCAAATTGCAGGGATGAGGAATTTCAGTTATGAAGACAGTTTGGAGAAGTTAGGACTGTTTTCCTTGGAGAAGAGAAGGCTGAGAGGTGATTTGATAGAGGTATTCAAAATCATGAGGGGTCGGGACAGAGTAGATAGAGAGAAACTGTTCCCACTCGTGAAAGGATCGAGAAGGAGAGGGCACAGATTTGAAGTATTTAGTTAGAGAAGCAAAAGTGACACGAGGGAAAACTTTTTCACACAGCGAGTGGTTAAGATCTGGAATGCGCTGCCTGAGAACGTGGTGGAGGCAGGTTCAACTGAAGCATTCAGAATGGGAATTAGAGAGTTATATGAAAAGGAAGAATGTGCAGGGTTATGGGGAGAAGGCGGGGGACTGGAACTGAGGGAGTTGCTTATTCAGAGAGCCAGTGCGGACACGATGGGCCGAATGGCCTCCTTCTGCGCTGTAACAATTCTGTGATTCCAGACACTGACACTCCTATCCCATGAGCCGCAATTTTGTTCACAAGCCTTTTTTGTGGTACTTCGCCGAACGCTTTCTTAAAATCTATATAGACAACATCTACCACGTTCCCCTCATCAACCTTCTCTGTTACCTCATCAAAAGATTCAATTCGTGTCCTCGAGCACGATCTGCCTTTTACAAATCCGTGTTGGCTCTCCTTAATGAACTCAAACCTCTCCAAGTCCCTGTTGATCTTTTTTCCCTGATTATTGTTTGTGAAACCTTGCCCACTGATGTTAAACTGACGGGCCTGTAGTTACCAGGAATGTGCTTGAACCCTTCCGCGAATATGGGTGTCACATTTGTCACTCTCCAATCCTCTGACACCTCCCCCATATCTAGGTAAGATTGGAAGATTACGGAAAACCTTTCCGCTATCTCCACTCCCACTTCCTTTAGCAACCTGGGACGCAAACCATCTGAACCTGGGGATTTATCCACTCCAAGCATAACCAGCCTTTCCAATACATCCTTCCCGTCAATTTTCACCCCATCCATTACCTCTATCATCTCCACTTCTAACGATATTTTTTCAGCATCCTCTTCCTCAATAAACTCCGATACAAAGCTCTCATTAAGTATTGTAGCCTTGCCCTTTGCCTCTAAGTGTTTATCACCCTCTTTTTTAAAAATTCGTTCCTGGGATGTGGGCGTCACTGGCTAGGCCAGCATTTATTGCCCATCCCTAATTGCCCTTGAGAAGGTGGTGGTGAGCTGCCTTCTTGAACCGCTGCAGTCCATGTGGGGTAGGTACACCCACAGTGCTGTTAGGAAGGGAGTTCCAGGATTTTGACCCAGCGACAGTGAAGGAACGGCGATGTAGTTCCAAGTCAGGATGGTGTGTGACTTGGAGGGGAACTTGCAGGTGGTGGTGTTCCCATGCATCTGCTGCCCTTTTTCTAGTTGGTAGAGGTTGCGGGTTTGGAAGGTGCTGTCTAAGGAGCCTTGGTGCGTTGCTGCAGTGCATCTTGTAGATGGTACACACTGCTGCTACTGTGCGTCGGTGGTGGAGGGAGTGAATGTTTGTAGATGGGGTGCCAATCAAGCGGGCTGCTTTGTCCTGGATGGTGTCGAGCTTCTTGAGTGTTGTTGGAGTTGCACCCATCCAGGCAAGTGGAGAGTATTCCATCACACTCCTGACTTGTGCCTTGTAGATGGTGGGACAGGCTTTGGGGAGTCAGGAGGTGAGTTACTCGCTGCAGGATTCCCAGCCTCTGACCTGCTCTTGTAGCCACGGTATTTATATGGCTACTCCAGTTCAGTTTCTGGTCAATGGTAACCCCCAGGATGTTGATAGTGGTGGATTCAGTGATGGTAATGCCATTGAATATCAAGGGGAGATGGTTAAATTCTCTCTTGTTGGAGATGGTCATTGCCTGGCACTTGTGTGGCGCAAATGTTACTTGCCACTTATCATCCCAAACCTGGATATTGTCCAGGTCTTGCTGCATTTCTACACGGACTGCTTCAGTATCTGAGGAGTCGCGAATGGTGCTGAACATTGTGCAATCATCAGCGAACATCCCCACTTCTGACCTTATGATTGAAGGAAGGTCATTGATGAAGCAGCTGAAGATGGTCGAGCCTAGGACACTACCCTGAGGAACTCCTGCAGTGATGTCCTGGAGCTCAGATGTTTCATATTCTCTATCTCCCTAACCTGGGGTTCAGTCCCCTAACTTTCCCCTTATAGGTCTGAGCGACCTGTAGGCCCACTGACTGAGGTTAACGTCGACTTGCTCACCGACGAGGACTTGCTTGTTGTCACTGTCGACCGCAGCAGATTCCCAGTTGTAGCAATAACTACGTCAGCGACAGCAGTTTTGCCAAAGCTTGACCAGAGTTTCATTTTGTTTGGAGTCCCTTCGATGGTGCAACAAGCTAATGGAGTAGTTGAGAGATTCACGCCTGCCTTGAGAAAAGTGATCGGCAAGTCATTGAACCAGGAGATGTAGCATTTTCCTCTCAGCTGCACAGTGACCCGGCCACTGGCAAACCTCCAGCTACGTTCATCCTCGCACATCCTGTGCGCACGCACCGTTCCTGACCCACCCTGTAAAGCTAATGATCAAGACGTGCACAAGTGTGATCGAGGACAGAAAGATAGCATGAAAGTGACTGCAGAGCGAAACGTGGAACTCAGAACGACAGGAGACAAAGTGCTTGTGAAACGTGATGGTTATGTTGGAAAGTAGACAGTCCCCTATGACATACTTATGTCACAAACTAAAGTCACGTCCAAACAGAATAACAGAGGCAAACTATTGAAACTCTCATTAACCAAGGAGGGGAGGGGTGTAGTGTATTGGTCCTTTGAGGCCACTGTCCATGCTTGGTGTAGTATACGCAGTGAACCAATAGAGGAAGTTTTGGACTTGGACAGGTTGAGTGAGTGGGCAAATGCATGGCGGATGCAGTTTAATGTGGATAAATGTGAGGTTATTCACTTTGGTGGCAAAAGCAGAAAGGCAGATTATTATCTGAACGGCGATAGATTGGGAAAGGGGGAGGTGCAGCGAGACCTGGGTGTCCTTGTGCACCAGTCACTAAAAGTAAGCATGCAGGTGCAGCAGGCAGTTAGGAAGGCAAATGGTACGTTGGCCTTCATAGCGAGAGGATTCGAGTACAGGAGCAAGGATGTCTTGCTGCAATTATACAAGGGCTTTGGTCAGACCACGTCTGGAATATTGTGTGCAGTTTTGGTCTCCTTATCTGAGGAAGGATGTTCTTGCTGTAGAGGGAGTGCAGAGAAGGTTCACCAGACTGATTCCTGGGTTGGCGGGACTGACGTATGAAGAGAGATTGGGCCGATTAGGCTTGTATTCGCGAGAGTTTAGAAGAATGAGAGGGGATCGCATAGAAACCTGCACAATTCTAACAGGACTAGACAGACTAGATGCAGGAAGGATGTTCCCGATGGTGGGGGAGTCCAGGACCAGGGTTCACAGTCTAAGGTTAAGGAGTAAGCCATTGAGAACTGAGATGAGGAGAGATTTCTTCATCCAGAGAGTGGTGAACCTGTGGAACTCTCTACCACGGAAAGCAGTTGAGGTCAAATCAGTACATATATTCAAGAAAGAGTTAGATATAGTTCTGAGGGCTAATGGGATCAAGGGATACGGGGAGAAAGTGGGAACAGGGTACTGAGTTTGGATGATCAGCCATGATTGTATTGAATGGTGGTGCAGGCTCGAAGGGCCGAATGGCCTACTCCTGCTCCTATTTTTCTCTGTTTCTTTCCATGTTTCGAAGTCGATAATATAAGTTCAGTTTTACAGCAGCAATCCAGGAGGTGGTGTTGTGTTTCTTCCAGGGATTAATGACAGCAGATCGACAATGTCTCTCTCCCTCTCTGTTTCTTTCTTCATTTCCACTTCTCTCCCCCTCTCTCTCTATCCCCCTCTCTCCTCTTTTCCCCTCTCTGTCTCTCTGTGTCTGTGTCACCTTCTCTCGATCTCTCTCTGTATTTCTCTGTCGCTCTCCCTTTCTCTCTCTCTGTCTCTCTGTATTTCTCTTTCTCCCTTTTTATCTCTTTCTGATTGAGATGTACAAAACTGAGCGGGGCCTGAATAGAGTGAAGGTGAAGGGTCTATTCACCTTTGCAGAGAGGTCAGTGACGAGGGGGCGCAGATTTAAAGTGATTGGTCGAAAAATTAGAGGGGAGATGAGGGAAAACATTTTCACCCAGAGGGTGGTGGGTCTCTGGAAACTCACTGCCTCAACTGTCAAAAAGAATCTGGATATGCACCTCAAGTGCCATAATCGGCAGGGCGACGGACCAAATGCTGGAAGGTGGGATGAGAATAGGTGGATCGTTTTTCAGCCAGCCCAGACACGATGGGCCAAGTGGCCTCTTTCTGTGCCATAAACTTTCTGTGATTCTATGATTTTGTCTGTCTCTCAGCCTATCTCTCTGTCCCCCTGTCTATATCTCTGTCTGAATTGCTCTCGCTCTCTCTGTCTCTCTCTCCCTCTGTCTCTCTTTGTCTCCCTGTATTTCTCTCCCTTTTGCTCTCTTTCGGTCTCTCTGTCTCTTTCCCTCTCTCTGTGTCTGTCTGAATTTCCCTCTGTCTGTCTCTCTCTTTCTGTTCTCTCTCTGTATTTCCCTCTCCATGTTTCTCTCCTTCTCTCTCTCTCTCTCTGTCTCTCTCACTCTATTTCTCTGTCTCTGCCTGAATTTCCCTCTCTGTCTCTCTCTCTCTCTCTCTGTTCTCTCTCTGTATTTCCCTCTCCATGTTTCTCTTCCTCTCTCTGTCTCTCTCTCTATTTCTCTGTCTCTGCCTGAATTTCCCTTTCTCTCTCTCTTTCTGTCTCTCTCTCTCTGTCTCTCTCTCTCTCTCTCTCTATTTCTCTGTCTCTCTATTTCTCTGTCTCTGCCTGAATTT